>NW_009952448.1:222096-234138 GCF_000747805.2 Chaetura pelagica | reverse complement strand
TGACATGCAGAGTGTGCCGCTGTTCCCGGGCCACATTGATGCTTCCAGGGACATGCATGGTGAGTTTGTCCTCAGCATTTGTCCCTGATGGTCATGTTTTGGTGTTTCTTCTGTTGACTTTCATGTAATGAACAATACTAAGCTGCTAAGTGCACAGACTATAATCTCTTCCCATGATTTTTTTCAGTAGTGCCTAAAGCCATTTCAATAGCTACTGCCAGGAAGGTTTATTTGAAGTGAACTTAGGCAGATGGAGTTAGGACATCTAGACAAGTTCAGTTGAAGCAGGAGTTACCAATGTCTTGTCTTCATGGCTAGAAACCAAATACACATGGACTTTGCCCACAAAGTGGTCTTCAGTGTTTGGCCTGCTGAAGTTTGAGCAGTTATTAACAAGAATTGATGGGAGCAGAAGCAGAAAGCAAAGGGGGAAGAACTTGTAAGTAAGAAAAAACTGGCAAGCCTGTGCTTCCTGTCTTACACCTTGTTACAACCTGTGTCTGCACAGAAAACTGTCAGTGCAGTTTGTGAAGGTCAGTGAACCCAGAGCTGCTTGCAAACTTCATCTGAAGTGCTTGTGAGCAGAAGAGAAAGGTTCATTTTCCAAGGGTTGTACAGAGTTCACATCTGGGAGGGGGGTTGTTAGGGCCAGCCTGGGGATTAACAAAAGGCCTTTTATTTCATTAGCACCACATGGATCCATGATGGTACCTGAACAACCATTCTTGGGGTCCTTCTATGCTCCTGCAGAAGCTCTAGACCCATCAGCCTTCATTGGCCTGGATTCAACTGCAGAATTTCTGCAAGAACAAGCAGGTGAGAAAGAGATGGTTGCTGTTGCTGTCTGTCTTGCTAGCTGGGTCTGAGGGCTCTGCAGCTGGAAAATCTTGGTTTCCTGGTCCTAGAGGATCTTGGTGGAGGAGTTGGTAAGTAAAATGAGTCAGGATTAGAAAGTATCCTATTGGCATTGAGAGTTCTGGGTTCAGTGTGAATGTTCTGAAGATGTTAGGAGATGACAGAATGTTCTGAGGTTGGAAGGGAACTCTGGAGGTCATCTTGTCCAACCCCCCTGCTCAGGGAGGGCCACCTAGAGCCAGATGCCAGGAAGAACTGAAAAAAGAACCTTCTCTCTTGGGTCCTGGGGTCAGTGCTGGTTGAGGCTCTCCTCTGATGCAAGCTTTCCCTAGCAGTAATCACAGAAGAACATGGTGTTCTAGTACCATTCTCAAAGGGAACTGGAAGTTACCTGAGAATGAACCTACCAAACAGCTGAGTCGATACCTTCAACTGAGGAACTAAAGCAGGGGTTGTGGCAGTGACAAGACTCAATGTGTTTGTTTCCCAGTGCCTGAAGAACATTGGATGGGAGCTCAGCATGATGTGAAGGGACCAGATGCCTCTTTCTTTGGTGAGCCACCAGGTAAAAACAGTTTTTAATTGATCTGTAGGAACTGTCCTTGGAGCTCCTGAGCAGCAGCAGCAGTTTCTCCTCTCATGTGACTTTCCAAGAAACAAAAGGCAGGGATGGAGTGAAGTGGGACCTGGCCAAGAAAAACACTGTTTCTGGTTCTCAAATCAATTTAGAAGAGAAATGTATGTTGGAGGGGGATGTTACCACACACTTTGTGGTTTAGTGCTGGAAGAGATGGGGAGAACCCTGCAGCTGTAGAGCCTGTTCATTTCTCGTTTAGGGCAGCAAATGTAATTTATGCAGTTCCAGGCCCAAGTATCAGCAGGGATTAGTGACGTGTCCTCTGGGGCCGTGTTGGGTAGCAGGGCTGTAACCCACTGCAAACCTGTCCTGTCATGGGTTTGGGAAACTAAGTTAGCAGATGTGAACAAAAAAAACCTTTCAGTAGTAAACTCTGTGGATTCCAGGCTGGGTCTCCATTCTGTGCACCCCCATGAGAGTGAAGATACCTTCATTGCCAGCTGGGCTGTGTGTTCCATGCCTTGGCACCAACATAATCATCAGATACATAATACAATTATATCTACATGGATATATGATAGGTTTAAAATAACATCCTATGGAATAAATAATAAAATAATAAACAGAGTGTATAAAATCTACTCATTAAAAGGAGCTCTGAAACTGGGATTTTACTGCTGACAAGGATTCCAGTGCACACTGAGAGACAAAGCTCCTGACTTGAGTGCTAAGTCAGAGCACTCGTGGTTCCTGCTTCTAAGGGCTGGTGCAGCTGAGGGCACCAACCAGTGGAATTTTGGCTCATGCACAGTCAGCAGAATTTTAAATTAAATTCTAATTGCAAACCTGTGTATTCTGTCTGATGGTCTTTAGCTTCTGGTGACAGTTAGATCTTTGGAGCTCCAGGCATGATTCTGTTGTGTATCTGGAGCTCTGTGTCCAGCTCTGGGCTCCCCAAAACAAGGACATGGAGCTGTTGGAGAGAGTCCAGGAGGCCCCGGAGATGATGGGAGTGCTGGAGCAGCTCTGCTCTGGAGCCAGGCTGGGAGAGTTGGGGTGTTCAGCCTGGAGAAGAGAAGGCTCCAGGGAGACCTGAGAGCAGCTTCCAGTGCCTGAAGGGGCTCCAGGAAAGCTGGGGAGGGGCTTGGGACAAGGGCAGGGAGGGATGGGAGCAGGGGGAAGGGTTTCCAGCTGGCAGAGGGAGCTGGAGCTGAGATGGGAGGGAGAAATTGTGTGCTGTGAGGGTGGGGAGAGCCTGGCCCAGGTTGCCCAGGGAAGCTGTGGCTGCCCCATCCCTGGGGGTGTTGAAGGGCAGGTTGGATGGGGCTTGGAGCAGCCTGGGCTGCTGGGAGGTGTCCCTGCCCATGGCAGGGGGTTGGAACTAGATGACCCTACGGTCCCTTTCCACCCAAACCATTCCATGATTCTCTGATGCTAGTGTGATACTTGGTCCATAATGGGCTTTTTATTGGCAGTTTTGGTGAACAAGCTGTGCAGAGGGCAGTTTGACACTGGTCCCAGGTAGGAAGTGGTTCTGGAGGTGGTGGCTCTCCCTAGGGCTCGGGGTGGAACTTGGCTGCTTTGTAACTGGATTCTCAGCTTGCTCGTGGCAGTAGCTTCTCTCCAGATACAAGTGTTTTCCTGGGAGTTGCACCAACTTTCTGAAAATGAGAGATAAAACCCAGTGCTGTTGTCCAACCCGAGGGGGATGCTGGAGTGGGGGAGCTGACTCATGTGGGTTGTTGCTGCAGACACACTTGGAGAGGGTGATTCACATCCTGACAACTCCAGATGGGAAAGTGGTTTGCTGAGACCTTTCTGAGGGCTTAACCAAACTGCATTTTCTCTGCCCAGTGCCCCCCACAATGACTGAAGCAATGAAACCCCACTTCCCAGGAAGCCCTGTAGCTGTGGCTCCTGCTTTCCCTCCTGCTGCAGGGACAGCATCTCCAGGAGAGCCCGAAGCTGCTGATGGACCAGAAGGTGCAACATCAGGTAATGTTGCTTCAGGCTAAAAGCTGGTGCTGGGTTTAGGCCCTTCTGAGCAAGCTGTAGTGGTGGAACAATTGGAGTTGCCTTTCCAGAAGGAAACACAGGAAGGCACTAACAGATTCCAGTGTGGCTGGAGGATTCTGATCCCTGCATTGTCTTGCTGAGGAAGAACAAGTCTGCTCTGCTCCTCAGCCCTACTGTCACAGTCCAGTGTCTAATTCAGTCATTCTTTCCTTTCTCAACATTTTGGCTCCAGAACAATGTTAAGGTGTTTCCAGAAGATGGCTGTACCAGGAGGCTGATACTGTACAGAAATCCCTTAAGAATTCCCTGTTATAAAGACATTATGAAGACATTTTGCACCAGTCTTTGCCCCCTTGCTGTGTGCTATATTCAAGGCTTCCTGTGATTCACCACCCAGCAGCCAGACTGCTTTTGATATCTATTCCTTACTCTCTTACTCTTCTGTAAAATCCCAATCTTTACATTTTATTTTGAAGAGACTCATAATATCACTTCAAATCAAAGAAGAAATAAAAGAGGCAAAACAAGGCCCAGCACACGGTGGGTCTTTCGGTTGGGGTCCCTGGAGCATTGATGGTGCTGTTATAAAACAGGCTTCTTCCATTTTTCTAATTTCTTTCCACGTTCAGTTTAAGTATCTAATTTAAGGTTTAATGTCTTTTCCATTGTTTGGGGAGGATATTTTTAGATGTGACCTAAACAGTCAGTAGAAATTTAGTGTGTTTTTTCAGCATCTCCCCAGCAGTGTGTGGGGAGGCTGAGGTGACTGTGCGGGCAGGACCTGGGGCTGCTGGGGCTCAGAACTGCAGGACAGAAATCTGCAGCTTCTGGCCTGTGATCATCTGCAAGGACTTGCCTCTAGACACTGGGGATATGAAACTAAAACTGACTGAAAAAGCTCCTTTAAGGGGTTTTTGTGAAGATGGGAACTGAACGGCAGGGGTTTGATTGTGCTGTGAACTGACAGATGTTATTTTGGAGCTAACAGCGTGGTGGGCAGGAGCTGGGATGTGAAACATGCACGAGGCCAAGTTGGGCATGAAAGAATAAAGGGCAGTTGGTGGTTCCCTGGATAACAGTGTCTTCTGTGCCAGGAGTGGCACTGGCTGCAGCACCATCCCACCAGGAGCAGCAGGAACAGTATTTCATGGGTTAAGAGGATGGTTTGGGTTGGAAAGGACTTTCAAGATCATCTGGTTCCACCTTCCTGCCATAGAAGAGATGGAAGAGACCTAAAAACCCATCCAGTCCCCCCCCTGCCATGGGCAGGGACACCTCCCAGCAGCCCAGGCTGCTCCAAGCCCCATCCAACCTGCCCTTCAACACTGCCAGGGATGGGGCAGCCACAGCTTCCCTGGGCAACCTGGGCCAGGCTCTCCCCACCCTCACAGCACACAATTTCTCCCTCCCATCTCATCTCCAGCTCCCTCTGCCAGCTGGAAACCCTTCCCCCTGCTCCCATCCCTCCCTGCCCTTGTCCCAAGCCCCTCCCCAGCTTTCCTGGAGCCCCTTCAGGCACTGGAAGCTGCTCTCAGGTCTCCCTGGAGCCTTCTCTTCTCCAGGCTGAACACCCCAACTCTCCCAGCCTGGCTCCAGAGCAGAGCTGCTCCAGCCCTCCCAGCATCTCCATGGCCTCCTCTGGACTCTCTCCAGGAGCTCCATGTCCTCCCTATGTTGGAGACATGTCTAACACTGCAGTCAAGGAGACAAAACGAGGCACCTGAGGCTGTAGAAGGAAAAGCACTTGGATGCACTGAGCACTGTCACAAGTAGCACAACTCAGTGCACTGGCCTAAGGGGGTAGTAAGTGAGGCTGAAAGACAAGGAGTGAAAGCCCCATCTTCTCTGGTCATCAAACTGCTGTCAGGTATTTACACTCTGCATTTTGTGGCTGCCCCGCCCCTGGGAGTGTTACAGGCAGGTTGGATGGGGCTTGGAGTACCCTGGTCTGGTGGGAGGTGTCCCTGCCCATGGCAGGGGGTTGGATCTAGATGATCTTTAAGGTTCCTTCCAGTCCAAACCATTCTGTGAAATTTGATTGAGTATCTGTGAAATGTTGATTTCCATGATGTGTGTTTCTGCAGCAGATGCAGCATGTGTTCCTGCCTTGGGTGGCCTGTCCCTTCCTGCAGAAAAACCTGGGTCCATTCTTGCAGCAGACACCAAGCCTCCTCAAGCTCTGGATGCTGGATGTGTCCCTCCAGCAGAAACCAACCCTTTCCAGACTGTGGATGTTGGGTTTGCTCCTGCACCAGAAGCCAAGGCTCCTCATGCTGTCAATGCTGCATCCACCCCAGTGGCAGGTCCTGGCTTCACCCCAGCAGCAGATGCCACGTCCCATTATGGGGCAGATTTGGAGTTTTCTCCAGCAGAAGATGCAGGGTTTGCCCCAGCAGCAGACACAGCACCTCCCCATGGGATGGATTTGGCCTTTGCCCCCGCAGCAGATGCAGAACCTCATCATGCTCTGGGGTCTGAGTCTGTCCCTGCAGCAGATACCAAATCTCCCCAGGGTGTGGATTTGGCCTTTACCCCAGCAGCAGATACTAAATCTCACCACACCATGGACTCTGAGGTTGCTCCAGCAGCAGCAGATGCTGAGTTTGCCCCAGCAGCAGAAGTCAACCATCATCATGCTATGGATTCTGGGTTTGCTCCTGTGGTGGAAGCCAAGCCTCTCCCTGCTGTGGAACCTGGGTTTGCCTCTGCAGAAACCAAGTCTGTCCCTGCAGCTGACACCAAGGGTGCTGCATCCGAAGGGCTGGTGGCATCTGAGTCTCCTCTTGATCAGCAGAAGTCACCCATTGACAAGTCTCCTGCAGGTGAGCATGCCTGCCCAAAAGCTTTGTTCAGGCTTGAAATAACAAGGGGGGTGAGGAGGCCCTGGGTTGGCACAGCACTTTGAGCAACACTCCTGGTAGCACTTGGTGGTGGCCACACAGATACAGAATTGTCATCAATGTTATTTTTTAGTAGTTCAGGTTATAGGATCATAGAATTGTTTGGGCTGGAAAAGACCTTTAAGGTCACCCAGTCCACCCATTCCCCCAGCCCTGCCAAGGCCAGCCCTGCCCCATGTCCCTCAGCACCATCTCCAGGGCTTGGAAACCCCTCCAGGGATGGGGACTCCCCCCCTGCCCTGGGCAGCCTGGGCCAGGCCCTGACAACCCTTGGCAGGCAGGAATTGTTCCCCAGATCCAACCTCCACCTCCCCTGGCACAACTTGAGGCCGGTTCCTCTTGTCCCATCCCTTGTTCCTGGGGAGCAGAGCCCGACCCCCCTGGCTCCAACCTCCTCTCAGGCAGCTGCAGAGCCAGCAGGTCTCCCCTCAGCCTCCTTTGCTCCAGGCTGGACACCCCCAGCTCCCTCAGCTGCTCCTGCTCACACTTGTGCTCCAGCCCCTTCCCCAGCTCCCTTGCCCTTCTCTGGACACGCTCCAGCCCTTCCATGTCCTCCTTGTCCTGAGGGGCCCAGACCTGAGCCCAGCATTCCAGGTGCCCCCTCCCCAGTGCCCAGCACAGGGGGAAAACCAAACACATCTGAAGTAGAGCTCAGTTCTGCTGTCAAGGTACAGACAGGAAATGGTTCATGAGGTTTTATTGCTCATAAAATATAAAACTAGAATATCTTAATGATTTTTTAATTATTTCTTTTTTTACTTGGCTTTCTCAGCAGTGATGTTTGGTTTTTAGGACAGTCCCAGAGACATTTTAGTTCCTCTCTGCTGGTACTTATGTTTTGTCTCACTCTCATCCTCAACTTACACTGAAATCTCCACAGATCCTGTGAGACTTAACGTTTCCAAACAAAGATTCTTGTCTCCAAAATGGTTTCTGAAGAGACTGGTAGATTTGTTGATAATTTGGTGACATTTCTCATTGAAAAGTTGGAGTGGGATGTTTTCTTTCTTATTTCTCATACTCTTCAGTTTAATGATAGGAATAAATTTCAAAAGAAAGAAGTTTTAACAGAAAAACCAAACCCTGCTAGGATGTAGTAACTGGGGGGCACAGGTGGGCGAGTGAAGGAGTAAATCCCAGGAGCACAGGAAGATTTGTTTTTGCAGGACACTGAGACTTTCAGGAGGGGAGAGCTGGGGGAAAGTGATCCCAGAAGGCAGATTGTCACTGCTTTAAAAGTGGGGAAAACCTTTCATTTCTTGTGGAAGATGAGGATTAGGTGAGGAAGTGATTTTTGTCTCGTTTCGTCTGATCTAAATTTAAAATAATACAAATTTTTATCCTTTATATTCTGTTTGCAGAAGCAACTGCAAATGTGGAATCCAAAGTCCCAGAATCTTGTGTTGATCCCTCAGAGAAAGCTAAAGACCTCAGAGCACCTCCCAACCAGCACCAGGAGCATCTTCCAGAGCAGACAAACCACCTTTCACAACCAGCAGGTGAGAAATGCAGACCCCAGGAGAAAACTGGAACCAGCACTTTGCTTGAGCTAATTCTGCCGCACCACTGAAGTTCCTCCTCACAGACCCTCTTGTCCTGTCCTTACCATGGACAAAGCAACAAATGGTTAATTTCAAGCAGGTTCTTGGTGTGTGCAGATGTGGGGGCTGTTACAAAGATGAGAGTTTTCACATCTGAAATTCCCATCACATAACTTGTCTTTTTCTTCCTCATCCATAGCTATACCAATGTCTGCCATCATTTTTATACCTATTTAAAATTTAAGTAAAATTAATTACATCTAGAACTGTTCCCTGATGTAATTATGTCTTACAAATGCCAACTATGTGCCAATTATGTGTAGCTGGGCATTTTATAGTGTCTGCATTAATATCTGCTGAGGTGGGTATGAATACTAGATGATGAGCACTAGACAGGGACTCCAGGCTGCTAATAAAGCATATTCTGGATTTGAATTCCAGTGGGAAGCTGGAATAGTCTGTATTCAGTTGATTACAAAGAGGGACAAAAAACCCCAAACAAACCTTCACCCTGAGCTGAAGCCCCAGGCCAGTCTTGGCTTCTTGTTTTACCTCCACCTTGGTGTGTCTGCCAGAATATAAAATTGCTGCTTAAGCTGTGAGCAGATAATACCCAGCAGGCTACTCCATCTTATGAACTTCATCCCTACTAACACCCAAACCTGTACCCTTTTTAAGGCTTGCTTTTAGACTGCAGGTTGCCTGGATTCCTAAAAACTGAAACACTCTGTGCATATTTCTCATCTTTCAGTTGCAGTAGAAGCAAAAGAAGCTGCTGCACTAGAAAATAAAGACCTTCCAGAAAAGCCTGTTCCCACTGTGGATGTCACTGTTACAGAGAAACAAAAGGAGGAGGCTGAACACAACCATGTTCAACACGCAGAACCTCAGCAAGAAAAAACCCTGCCAGAGCCCACAGGTAGAATATAAACAATAAGTCAATTTTAGAATGACAATATCCTCTGGGAACTTTTCACCTTTTCCTGCTGGCTGCCTTGCCACTTGAGCAAGCAGAAATCTTTTTGCACCAGGCAGCTCTGCAGTTCTTTGCTTTCCTCGGTGATTCTCCTTGCACTTTGCCTCTAATCCCTGCCCTCTTAAATAGTCTTTTCCCTTCCATGTTCACTGGACTAAAAACCCAAATATTGGTGCTGCTGGTACTTTATCACTGGGCCTGGCTAATAGCTGTTCTGCTGTAGAATTTCAAAGCTCACCATCTTTTTGCCATTACTGCTAGCTTTTTATCCTGGTATTAAAAAGGACCATTAATTCTTATTACAATATTCCTAGTGCAGACCTCCTTCCAAATTGAGTTTTGTAATTACCAAAGGAAAAATGTGATTTATTATTTTTTTCCCCTCCTGCTCCACTAACCCAGCCTCTCCTGTGAGCTGTTCTTGCTTACACTGGTGTCTGGAGGCTGATTTGTGGGCCAGGCCTTTCTGACAAAGGACTGAGGCTCTCCCTAAAACCAGTGGCTTGTAGCTGAGGAAACCTGGTGCTGCCTGTAAGGGAGCCCAGCACATCTGGGCCCAGCAGCTCTGCCTTCTGCTGCTCCCACCCTGGGTGCTGGGGGGCACGCAGCTCCTCTGCTCCCCCTTCCCCACCAAGCCCCTTCTCTCTTCCCGAGTCTCATCTTTCCACTCAACTTCTATTTTTTTCCCCCCACTTTGGAAGGATGCCAGCTAGAGATATAAAAAGTGCCCCTCCTGGCTTGTCTTGCTGAGACAAAATGGATCCTTTCTGCATTTTTAAAAAGCAATAGCATGTCCTCACAAGAACTGTTGCTTTTCGGTGGGGTAAGAGCATGTATCAGGGACTGTGGCTTTTTCAATAGCATTGACTTATTTATGGGTAGTGGTTTAAACAGGCTTTGTGTGGAAATGTCTATCCCAGCTCTGCTGAGGTGGCTTTGGAATTAGGGTGGTGTCGGTGCTGGAAAATCTGCATACGTGACTGTCTGGACTGTTTTAGATGGCTAAAATCTTATATGTATGCACTTTAAATAGCATATTGACTTATTTTTTTTTTTAAAGCAAGTAGTTGCCTCGATGTTTGAGCAGGCTTCCTGTATTCCAGGTCTCCCCACTGCACAAATCAGGCAAGCTAACAAATCAAGGGAGCGCAGGTTTGGCAGAGCAAAACCTGCTCCAGTGCCTATTGCAGATGTACCAGAGGAACGTCTCGTAGGTCTCCCACACCAGAAGAGTCCTGACCCAAAAGTAGATCCCTATTCCATAGTGGAACATGGATGTGGTGCTGGAAGCTCCCCTGGCACCAGGGTGTCACATACCAAGGCAGCTGAGCAGCCATCCAGCGCGGGGTCAGAGTGTGTGCAGAGCTGCAGAGATGGCCTGAGGGAGAGCTGGGAGCTGGAAGGCTCTCTGGCCATTGTGAAGAAAAAGAAAAAGAAACCCAAACAGAAGAGAAACCAGCTGCCAAGGACAATGGAGTTCTGGGATGAAAATGTGACGGTCTCAAGAGCTGCTAGAAATCCTCCCTTTGCTGTTGAGTCGCAAGACCCAGATGTCTGTCCTGTCGTGTCTGCTGGAGCTGGCAGAGAGCAGCCCCCAGCCTCAGGAAGCAGAGCTTCACATGTGCCAAAGGAGGCCAAAATAAGACCAGGGAGTCATATCCTGGAGGAGCAAAATGTGCTCTCAGTGCCAGCATCAGGACAGCAGGCCCAGAAGCCCAGCACACCTTTAGAATCTGTCTTGGATGCCAAAAATGGAGGTGTCAGGAGCACAGGAGAAAGGAGAGATGAAGGTTTGATGTTGCAGTCTAAAGGCAAAAGAAAAGAGGTTCCTTTGCAGCAGGTAGGAGAGGCTCAGGTGGGAGAACCTGTTCCAGCAAAGGGGCCAACCCAGCCTGGTGAAAGAGATTTTCTTGATAAAAATGAGAAGAGGGAGTGCAAGGAGCCCAGAGGTGCTGACCAGACACCATCTCCTTCGGAAGCAGTCGCTCTAAGCAAAGCAGAAACTCCTCTGGAGACCAGACCTCCAGAATTGCTCCTCCCTGGCAAGGAAAAGGAGGCTAAATGCACATCTCCCAGGCGTGAAGCCTTCCGTGACACTGCCCACCCTGAGCTTCAGACTTCCAGTGGGTCACTGGAGGCAGCAGCAAAGAAGAAAAGCCAAAGGGCTGAGAATGAATCCTTCAAGCATCCTGCTCTTCTGGAGGCTGCAGCCCCCTTGGACAAGCTTCCCAACCAGCCCAAGGCAGCTTCTGAAACTCAGCCAGTGTCCTCTGATAAGTGCATGGCCATTGACCTCAGTACTGCAGAGGGGGTGTTGAAGACTCCAGCAGACCCCACCAAAATGCCTGTTCCAGCTTCACCACAACCCAAGGAGCTTCCTGCTTTGCAGACCAGAAAGGCTGGTGGGGTTTCAGAGCAGCCCTTTCTTCTGGCAGCAAAGTCTGATGCAACCAAACATCCCAGCTCTGCTGAAGCAGTGGACAGAGTGGTGGTGGCAGAGTCCCCTGACCACAACAAAGGGAAGGGCTTTACTGCGTTAGAGCAGCAGACTGGAAGAGATCCCAGTGCTGCACGTGGGCTGGACAGACCTAAAAAAAAGCGTGGTGAAGGGAAAGTGAAAAAATTCAAAAGCTTCTCTGAGCAGCTGATGCCCTGGGAGGATGGAAGCAGAGTGCCTGATGGCCTGAGGACAGATGAGCCTGTGAAAGAAACACCTTTCCCTGAGAAAGGCAGAGGGTTGGCTGCAGGAGAACACCCCTCACTCAACCTTGCTCGTGCTTATCCTGCAGACAAGCCAAAAAAAAGGGGTAGTGATGGGAGAAGTAAAAGAGGAGAAAGGAGTTTTTTCCAGCAGCCTTTTCCTGAGCAAAAGATGGAGCCAAGTAGCTTTCCTGGTAGAACTGACAGAACTCAGGAAGGTTGTGAGAAAAGCAGAGAGAGGGGCTGTGTTGCTGCTGAGTGTTTTCAGGAGAACACATCAGATGTCACCAAAGTGCCCCGGCCCGTTGCACTGGTGGCAGAGGAGCCTAAAGCAAATGGTGGCAGAAGTGAAATGGCTGATTTGGGTCCTTCAGGCCAACCCTTCCTGCAGGAGAGCAGGAGGGAGGAGGCAAAGCACTTGGCTTTGGCTGACACAGTCAGTAAAAATGAGGTAAATTCCATGACTCAAGGGAAAGA
>NW_009952448.1:211549-222013 GCF_000747805.2 Chaetura pelagica | reverse complement strand
GGAAAGAGGCTGGAATTGCTGCTGCAAGTGAGTCTGTTGTGATAAATGCTGCTGCAGCCCCAGACAAACCCAGGAAGAGATGTAGTGATGGGAAAAGGAAGAAACCAGGCACGAGTCCTGTGAGGCAGGCAGCTGGTCTGGAGGCTGGGGTGGAGACAAGCAATCTGCCAACCAAAGAAAAGGTGGCTGGAAGCACAAAGGACAGTGTCTTTGATAAGGATAAGGTGTCTGGTTTTGAAAGAGAGCTTTTGGGAGAGAACCTGACAGGTATAAGCAAAGAGGTGTTGGAGAAGCCTGACATCCAGGGTGGAAAAAGATGTTTCTCTAATCAGCCAGTTCTTTCAGGTCATAAAATAGAGCCAGCAGAGCCAGAAATACTCAGCACTAAAGAAACTTGGCCTGTGAATGAAGGTAAGGAGCTGGATACATCCAAGGTGCTCCCAGAACCCAAGACAGATTCTACTGGGGTACAGAGTCCCAGCAGGGAACTGGTGATGGACAAGCCTAAGAAAAAAAATAGAGACATGAAAGGCAAAAAGGCTGGAAATGGTCTTGAGTTCTCTGTTGTGCTGGGTTCAGGGGACATCCCTGTGGTAGGGGAAGAGGTGGGAAAAATGAACCTAACTCAGGCTTTTAATAAAGGCAAAGAGACTAATTCCAGTAGTTCAGTGAGTCTGCTGGGTGGCCCAGCTGGTACTGGTGAAGCACCTGCTCCTTCTGCACCCCAGGAGCCAGAAAAATCACACACGAGTAGTAAGAAAAGCAAAAAGATGGAGGCTAATGTGCAGCAGCCATTCCTTCTGGAGCCTAAAGCTGGTGCAGAGATGGTTCCTCCTCGTGACGTGGAAATAAGTGACAAATCTGAGCCAGAAAGTCCCATTCCTTGCAGCAAGGGGGGTGGGCTCCCTATCCCAGAGCATCCAGCAGTGCCAGATGATACTTTGGGCACAGGGACTGACAGATCTAAAAAGAGAGGTTATGATGGGAGTAGTAAAAAGGCTAAAAATGCCCCCGAGCAGCCTGGTTTTCTAGAGCCAAAAGCAAACAGAAGAGAAGTGCAGCCTCCCAAGGGATCTGAAATGGATTATGGAATGGGGGACATGGATTTTGTAGATGAAAACAGAAATATTAGAAACTTTCCCATTGGCCCTCCAATGCTTCAGAATAATAAAGGAAGTGACTTGGGATCCTGTGCTCAGCCTGCAGTACCTGGCCTTGCTGGCACTGGGGATGGTTCTGGCTCCCCAAAGCAGAGGGATGAGGGTGCAGCAAGTCCGGGGCTTCCTCCTCCTGAAGCAGCAGCAGAGAAGAGGAGCAAAGAGCCTGGATCTGGAGCTGAGATGGAGGCACAGAAATCTCGGGAGCAGCTGATCAGTCTGGGACACAAAGAGCCGGGAGAAGAGATTTCGAAGAAAGTTGGTGAAACCAAAGAGGCTGGTTCCCAGGATGGGAGCAGGGCAGGTCAAGCTCTTGCTTTGGATCATTCAGTTAAACAGGACGTTAAATTGAAGAAGGACAAAGTTCAACTTTCTCCTGAGGCAAAAGTGGATGATAAAGAGCTAAGAACCCCTGATAAAAAGCCAAACACTGATGACACTCCCTCAGACCTTCCTCAGAAGGTGGCAGATTCAAAAAAGAAACTGGCTGCTGTAGGTGCCAACGGGACAGAGAAACTGGAAGCAACCATTTCTGCAGGGGAGAAGAACACTGGGGGCATCCCCCCAGAACTTGCAGGGGTACCAGAGGGCAAAGCAGGAGCAGCTGAGCCACAGGTCATGGGAGAGGCTTTGGTGGAGAAGAAAGCTGAGCTAGATGGAGGTGGGAGGACTGAGAAGAGCTCACTGGAGCACCCAGGCATTTTGGACAATAAAGTAGCTGAAGCAGAGGCTGCTGGTTTAAATCTGACAGCTGCCCCAACAACCAGAACAAGTCCTAAAGATGACAAGAAAGGTGGTTCTCAGGCTGCAGGAGAGGATGCTGCTCACGCTGGGGAGGCTCACCTGAAGGATGCCCTGGTGTTGAAGTCTGGAGAAGATAAACCTCAAGACTCAACTAAAGAAAAAGAAGAGGAATGTGAGCAAAAAGCTGTGAAGGAGGCAAAGAAAGAGAAGGTTAAAGCAGCAGAACAGCTCAAAGGCTACATGAGACCCACAAAGTCAAGAGGGGCTCCAGCTCTGCCAGCCAGGGCTGCCGCTCCAGAGCGGGAGAAACCAAAGCAGCTGAAGCCCGGTGGGGTGAGGCGGCCGAGGCCAGAGCCAGGTGTGTGTTTGCCACGTGAGCCTGCAGCAGTGGTGCAGCCTGCAAGCCTCTTGGCAGTGCCTGGGCATGAGTACACAGGCCTTAATCCTGCCTGGCACAAGCGAGTGTGGCATGAGTGGGTTTTTGGCTGATGTTAGAGCTGTGGGTTCCGCTTGCCTGTCTCACAGCGCTAATGCCCCAGGTGTGCAGGACTGACAGCCTGGTCGGAGTTCAGAACTCTTGGTTATGATTTTTTTTTTTTTAATACATTCAGAGTTAATTTTACATACATGCTGTAGAATATTGGAGTAAACCTGCACTTTCTGGTGTTAAGTTACATTAGGTTCTTGTCACCCCGGAGTGGAAGTGCCCTTGGTCCGCGATGCACCCGCGATCCTCGGGATCCCTGAACACTGGTTCCCAGCAGGCAGGGAACAGGGTATTCCCAGGGTGGGAAACATGCCATGTTGCAGGTTTGGTTCTAATCCTACCTCAGGCCAACTGCAACCCTCTACTTTTCTTCCTGCTGTTGGTTGGTGACTTTATCCTAAGCTACTTTCAGTTGCCACATCCAGAAGTGCTTCCCTCAAGTCTTTACCAAAGCAGAGTTCTAAGAAAGCAGTAGCTGGACTTGATGCAGATATTCAGATTTTCTCTCTCTGTTTAGACCCTGGATGGGCTGGTCCGTGTTTTGGACTGTTTAACCTGGCTGCTGTCCAGGGATCAAAATCCCTGTTCTCTGGGATATGAGAGGGAATTAGTTTCACAGAATTTAATGAAGCTCATAGGAATTTTGAAATTGAGAATGTAGTATGGATAGAGGTGGAACAGACAAACTCCCCTTTTATTTCTCATCCTACACCTTCCTCAGAAGGAACTGGCATCTTTTCTGGGAATTCCAGTCTGCTGAGATGGGCTGGGGAAGTTTATCCCTGCCCTGAGGTGCTCTAAGTTTTTGCTTTGTCATCAGGCATGAAAGTTTGTTCCTGCTCCTGATTCTGCAGAGTTCCTTGCTGCCAGTTTGCATGATGCAGCCACTAACTTAACCAACCCAGAGCTCGAGTGTGCCTTAACATGCTGGTCAGGTTGTTGAGGGGTTTTGTAATTTTAATGAGTGTTGCATAACCTGAAGTAGTTCTATTTTAGTGAGAGTGGTGTTCTCTGCATGAACTTGTGCCTGCAGAAGTGATGTTCTTTGGTGCATGATGCTACAAAATACAGGGAAAGCTAAAGGCAGCATCTTTTTTTTGTTGAAAAAAGTATTCTTTAAAACCTTTCTGTTGCCTGCCAGAAGTCTTTACTTTCTTTTGCTAACTAAATTTAAGGGAGCAAGAATTTTGGTAGCAGATCCATGTGAAAAAGCAAAGCCTTCCTGAGTCGTTTGCACAGGGGAGATGTGTGCAGGGTAGAAGGTTTCCTGGGAGTAAGTTGGCAGGTACTTTACCCCTCTCAGTTGGCCTGGCCTGGGTTTGCAACTGGACTGTAATAATACCCAGTTGCTTTCATCCTTTCAGCACTTCAAGGGTTGTTTTGTCAAGGGAAGCTCTGAGTGACTGGGGGTGTTGGGGCAGTGCAGCCTGACATGGTTCTTGCAGGTTTATAAACCCAAGCCCTTGCTGGTGCCCAAGGGCACTGGCAGCAGATCTGGCCCCTGGGGTGGCCTCCTGGTGACCACACAACATCTGGGCTGGGTGACAAAACAGAAGTGGCAGTGGAGGAGCAGGCACTCAGGTATGTTCCCAAGGCTGGTCTCTCCTTCCATCAACTGCCCAATGTAAGGGAGTTGCTGTTCAGCAAGTTGCAAAACTCCTGGGCTGAATCCCTAAGTTGGCACAAGTGGGGTGAAAGAATCTTGGGCTGGAGCTGAGGGTGAAAAGGTGACTTCATGCATGGGTTGAACACAAGGTAAAACCAGAAATCAGTGAGGGAAGGTGTTGAGATTTCAAACCTGTGAACACGAGTGTGCTTGTTTACTGGGCAGAGAAGGAGCCAGAGTGACCCAGGAGATCATTACTGTACTCCAGATGTTTATAGAATCAGAGTGGTTTGGGTGGGAAGGGACCTTTGAAGGCCATCTAGTCCAAAGATTTCAATATTCACTAAATTGATGGGATCATGGACTGTATGTACCCTGACATGACAGTTTATCCTCCTGCTAAGGTAACAATTCTCTGCTCAAAGGCTTCTTATTTTTACCTGTCAGCAGAACTTGGCCAACACTTCAGCTGTGTTTGTCAGGCTGGGCTGTGAAGCTCATCTCATGCCCACCCCTGTGAGCTGCTTTTCCTTCTGATGGGCAGCTGGGGATCTGCTGCCAGCAGAGTGCCTGTGGAGATTTTGGAAAATCTGCTGCTGAAGTTGAGTAGCTTGAATTTCTTTGGCCAGGCTCTGGTGTTGCCCAGTGTGTGTGTCCTAGGACAACAGGGTCATTTCCCAACTGCATCAGCTCCTGTAGGTTCTGCTCAAATAGGGACCAGCTGGGTGATCCAGCTCCCTCGGGAGTCATGGCAACAGGAATGCTGCAGATTCCTCTCACTGATGGAAGTTGTGTGTATCTTTTAGAAACCAGGCCTGCAAACTTCTGTGATTGGCTTTTCTTTCTAATTTTGACACTGCAGTTTGAAGTTTGGAAACGTTGGATGCCAGGCTGTGCCAAAGGCACTTGGCATTTGATCCCTTATCCATCTCTTGGATTTATTGCTTCTTCTAATTTTTGTTCTTGTGGTTGTAAGAACTGCCCCAGACTCTCCTGGAAAACTGTTTTGTGCCCTTTTAGTGTCAGGAGGCAGCTGAGATGATAACCAAAACATGTCAGAAATGATCAACCTTTAAAATGTGACTGAGCCTTTGCACCACCCCTTGTGTGGATTTAAAACTCCAATTAGGAAAGATGGAAAGCAGGGTCCTCAAATCTGTTCTTCCAGGCAAGTGCCTGATGCTGAGGAGTGGTTGATGGAGGGAATGATGGAAGGTTTTCATCCATCCAGTGTTGAGCCATTTGATTCAGCTGTTCTGCTGCAATCCCTCTTCCCTCTGCTCCTCAAGCTGCATTTCAACATGGAGACTTCCAAAAGATTTTTTTTCCTCCAACCTGTCCTTAAGGAATAGTCTGTTTAAAAAAAGATATTAATTGGTTTCAGTGTTTTGGGTTTTGTGTTTGTTGGTTTTTTGATTTGCATAAGTTCTTCAGGAAGGGGCCAAATTCATGGATGTCAGTCAGAGGGATGTTCCAGTACTCACTGCTGGGCACTTCAGTGCTGGTAAAGAGCTGATGGAGTAACCACAGTGGGGTCTAGATAGGCATGGTTCTGATTTTTGCTCCTAAACATAGAATCAGAGAGTCATGGAATAGTTTGGGTGGGAAGAGACCTTAAAGATCATCTAGTTCCAACCCCCTGCCATGGGCAGGGACACCTCCCAGCAGCCCAGGCTGCTCCAAGCCCCATCCAACCTGCCCTTCAACACCCCCAGGGATGGGGCAGCCACAGCTTCCCTGGGCAACCTGGGCCAGGCTCTCCCCACCCTCACAGCACAGAATTTCTCCCTCCCATCTCAGCTCCAGCTCCCTCTGCCAGCTGGAAACCCTTCCCCCTGTTCCCATCCCTCCCTGCCCTTGTCCCAAGCCCCTCCCCAGCTTTCCTGGAGCCCCTTCAGGCACTGGAAGGTGCTCTGCAGTCTCCCTGGAGCCTTCTCTTCTCCAGGCTCAACATCCCAACTCTCCCAGCCTGGCTCCAGAGCAGAGCTGCTCCAGCCCTCCCAGCATCTTGAAGGGACCAGAGGGTCCTGTTGAATTGTCCATCTGATGTTTGTTTCCCTCTTCCCTCAAAATCCTCCACCACAATCTCTGTCCTGCCATGGGTGGGTGTCCTTCCAGCACCCATCCCTGCAGCTAAGCTAAGCTGCTGACAAGCTGTCCTTGCAGCCCCTTGCCACAATCCCCTGTCACACAGTGCACATTTCCCAGGGGGACAGCTCTGGATCCCTTGTGTGTCAGGAAGGTAGATGGAAGAGCAGGACACACCATCCCTGCTTCATTACAGTGTCAGTTTTTCTTTTACAGCCTCCATGAAGCCCTTTCTCTAAATACTTGCTTTTCCTGACTGGTTTCCATTATACTGGTGTCATTATAATGGTTCTTCTATTATAATACAGCGTTTCCAGAGGAACCTGTCAGTCATGCAGTGTCTGTCACTCCCTCATGGGACCCCAAACTGTAACTGGGTTGGTCTGATGGCAGCTCACCAGCACCGTGGACATGATGGACTGGATGGGTGTGACTCCCTGCATCTCTCCTCCCTGCCAGCATCCTCACCAGTGCAGGGTATTTGGAACAGTCAGAATAGCATCCTAGTGTGGCCTGTTCATTACTTAAAACCTTTTCATTATCCCAGGTAGGTGGATGAGAGAAAGAAAAGCCAAACAACGGCCCCAGCCAGTTCCCAGGCCAGAACCCAACATATTTAGCAGCAAGAGAACTGGGCTGTTTGCTGCTCTTCCCCTACATTTTTGCACTTGTGTTTGTATGTGGTCCAACTTTAACAGGGAGTTTTATTGAGAAATCAGTTCTATCCATAACTAAAAGGTGGGTTGAGCTCAGGGGGTATCTCTGCAGATCTGTAGCTTGCAGACAGGGGATGTTTAAAAGCCTTTTTGTTCTGTTGAATCATTGGAGGCTCTGAATCACTCAAACACTTGTCAGGACTCCATGTGCCCATCCTTATTTTCCAGTTGGTTTTATACCATGTGTCAGATTGCTGCTGGCTTCTCTGTGGTGCAGCAGCTCTCATTTTAAGCTGGGACCACATCATTTTGGCTGGGACTTCCTAAGTTTGGGTTCTTCCTTTATGTATATTCCTGCTCATCCTTGACACTGATTCTCAAGAAAAGCTGGGAACAAAACAAGTATACTTTGTAAATTTGGCCAGATTAAGAATGTTGAGCACATTTCCTTAGTGTTATTGTTCAACTGCCAGGGGATATCTGAATTTCAAGCCTCATCTTCCCTTGGTTCCTTGCTTGTGTATCACTCAGTTGACTTTGCTTTGTCTCTTTTCAGTCTCCACCATCAAACACTCCTTCCTTAACCCAATACTGGTGATATTTTAAGCTGGAAACTCTCTTTGTGTGCATTTTCATTCTGGTATTGGCTGGGTTTTATTGTGTTGTCTGTAAATGTTCAAGTAAGTGGGGTTTGAGCTGTAAATGTCCTGTCCTGTAGAACATGAGGCTGGATTTCCAGGCAGGGTGTTTGGCTGAGCAGCACAACACGCGTGTCGTGTGTGTGTGTGGGAACACCCAGAGCAGCGAGTGGATCAAGTGCAGTTTTATGGTCTTGGCTTTTATAGACAGAGCATGTCCTTGATGGCACTGATCAGTCCAATCACTGGCTGTAATTGGTAATAACACTTAATTAGAGATCACATTAATTGGAGGTGCTGGCAAGGAGCAGCTCATCAGCCCGGAGAGTGACGTTGCCTTAGAAACGGATGCAAAGGATTGCACAGAAACGATGGTGTTAGATTAAAAAAAAAAAGGCATTAGAGGGGATAAGTAACAGCTTGGGGAGTGAAGCAAAAATAGAAGCACTGGAGTGATTCATCTGCTGAGGCTGGAGCTGCAGATTGGGTATGAAGTGGTGACGTGGTGACCTTGGGCTGCTCTGGCTCTTGGCACTCACCAATGTTATATACATTGTACCTGGTGAAGCCCAGGGAAGTGGGGAGGGATTCTTGGCAGGTTCTTCAGCACACGGGTGTGTCTTCCCTTGGAAAAGGCTCATGCTCAGAGAGGCAATATGAGCATCAAGATACACAATAGGAGCTCAGATAAATGCCTACAGATGTGTTTAGTGTTGGTGGGGAGATGTGCTCAGCTCCTTTGGCAGGCTGACTTGTGTCAGCTGTACCTGGAAGAAAAGGCAGGGTTTGCTGATGGTCAGAGGACGTGAAGACAAAACACAACCCCTCCTTTTGAAGCAGCCTGCTCTCTGGCCACAGGGAGGCTGTGAGAAGCTCCAGGCAGTGGATGAATCTCCACATCCAGAAGCTGGACCAGGGTCTGACTTGCAAGAGCTTCTGACTATTTCACTGCCATTACCTGTCACATCTTGAACAGAAAGATGGTGGAGAGCCAAGAGGATTGTGAAAGCCCAGATTTGATACTTGAAGAGTCTGAAATCTCCCTCAGAGCTGCCCGAGGGGTAGAAGCAGTGGGTGGCTTCCTTTCAGGAGGTCTGACTTACCCATCTCACCCAACTTTGTCATGGGCCCTTCCTCGCTGGAATTGTTTTTCAAAATCTGCCCATCTCTTGTTGAGCATCCTCAGCATCATCTTGTTGAGCATCTGAGCATCCTCCCACCCTTTCTGCCTGTCTTTCATTGACCAGTACTGCTTCTCTTATAATTATTTAGAAAATTTGAGTTTTGTCAGAATCTACTGGGACCAAAGCTCCGGTGTCAGGTTGCACGTTGTGAGTGTTGGTGACTTCTGGTCTTGCTGAAAGCTCAGCACAACCACCGTGGTGTAGCTTCAGAAGCAGAATATTATTAAATTGAAAATAAAAATGCATTTGGTAGAGGCTTGGGCACTGGAACTGAGAATGAGCATCTGGAAACAACATGCTACGGGCAGGATGAAGCTGTTGAAAAGCTTTCAGTGTATGAACTCTGCAGTGCCTCCATTAATGTCCTGAGAGATTAAATATTGGATGATTTTGGAGAGATTTTTCATAGCTAAGCATTCTCCTGCTTCTCAGTAGCTCAGGTATTGAACATGGTTCATTTCCTACTTTAAATAAACCCTTACTCAATAAATTAGCAGTGGTGCCTGTTACCGGCCACATATTGACATTCTGAGTCAGGCTTTTCTTTCCAGGGATGCAAATCTCTGTGATCCTGGGCTCTCAAGTACCAGCCCTAACATCAATGTGGGTTTTCTTCTCTGTCTGTCTTAAGTGGTAGCTGTTTTGCTTAAAAAATTTAAAAAATCAATCAATCAATCAAATCAAAACCCACTGGGTGGTTTCAGGTCCCTTTCCCAACTCGCTCCTGGTCAAGAGCATGAAGGGGTTGCCAATGGGTTGGTGTTTGCTGCAGGAATCTGGGTCTGGAGTTGAGAGAGGAATGACAGGTATTACATGGGATTAGGTGGCTTCAAGGTCAGCTGTTCTGGGGAGCAGGCTGAAGTGCTTGTAAACATTAGTCCTCCCTCAGTTTGGAGAGAGAACCCTTGAGCTAAGGTCCCATTTCCCACTAGCAAGGCACTGAGGAATATTGAAAAGTGCAGAAAAAGCTGTGGAGGCCTTTTGAGGAGTGAGGCTTTGTGGGTGGAACTATTCTGGTTAATTAGAGGGTGTCATGAAAGATTCATATAGCTTACAGTTCCTTAGTCATTGTTTTTAAATATAGCAGTGTCTTAAATCCAAAGCTTAAATACAAGCAGATAAATGTGTGGATTGTAGCATTTCCCAGCAGCAGGTTCAATTCAGGGGGCGTGCTGGAGCTGCAGGCTTGGGGTGTAAAAATACATTTCTGCTCAGTTGAACTGTAGCAGGGAGTCATTTTACTGCTCCAGCTGCAAGGGCTGGAGTGTCTTGATGCCCAGGGAGTATTGTAACCTGCTTCAAAGCAGAATATTTGCCTTAGCCCAGGAATAACGGGTACCAGGCACTTCAGAAGAAAAGACACTGGTGCAATCCAGAGAGCAGAGTGGCAGGAAGTGATCTTCGGCCCTCTCAGGTGGGCTCCCAGTTTGAGCAGGGGAACAAGTGCCCAAATCAGGAATCAGGGTTAGAAAATCCTCGGGGAGGATGCTGGATACAGAGGCTTGGCAGGGTGGCAGGCAGTGCACTTGGTGTGTGCTGAGACTGGCCTGGAATAGGTCAGCACAAAATGTGAAATTCTAGGTGTAAATTAAATCAAATAATAAAAAATGCAGCTCGAAAATATCCTAAGTTATGTTCACATTCAAAAAAAAGATACTAAAAGTCAAATTCACAGTATGTAAGACTACAAACCCTCTCCTAACCTGTCCCATTTCATCCTTCTCAGCTTTGTCCCCTTGTTTGTGTGGGTGACACGGTTTGTGGCTTGTGAAATCCTCGTTACAGCAACACTTGTGATCAGTGTTGACTCCAAAAGAATATATTAAAATTCACTGAAAACAAAGCCCTTCTGCTGTGAAAGGGGCCATTCTCTGCTAGGCTGGCTGGGCTTGGGCTTGGGGGGG
>NW_009952448.1:209150-211516 GCF_000747805.2 Chaetura pelagica | reverse complement strand
GGAATTGATACTTATAAATGCATTGATCATAATGAGGTTTGACAGAGAACAAGGAGCTGGCTGTTCTCCCTGCAACGTGTCAGAGCCCATCAGAGAAATAATCATTCCCCATGAGCTGATCAAAGCGTCTCACCGGAGCTGGACATTCCTCCCGTGGAAGTGCGTCCTTCTGGGCTTGCTTTCTTTTTTCACACAAGGGAAGAATCTGCCCGTTTCCTTTGAACTAGTGGCTGAATCCAGCAAATGAAGGCGTGTGGCAGGCAGGGGGTGGGGAGGAAGGAGTTTTGTCATGAATAGAGGGGCATGGTGTGTCGTCAGCGGCGCCGGCAGCCGGTGAGCTCGGCTGCTCCGAGCTGCTCTTCCAGCCCCGGGAGGACGCGGAGCCAGGCGAGATGTCTCTCTCCAACAAGCAGCCGGCATCGCTCTCCGAGTACAGCCAGCTGTGCAAGGGCAAGAACACAGAGAGCTTCCAGGAAGCCTTCCTCTGCATGGAGTCCCCGAAAGACTTCGGCAAAACGGAATTCGAGTGGCAGAGGACCGAGGGGAAGCTGAATGAGATTGGCTTGAACGTGAACGCGGGGGGACCGATGAAGGATGGGCTGGTGAAGAGCGCTGGCTTCACGGATGAGGACAAGCTCTGCTTCTTTGAAGGGAAACTAGACAAAGAGCTAAAAATAGCTCAGAAAGACAAAAGAGAAATTGAGGTGCAAGGCAAAAAATACCAGGCAGCTGCAGGTCACCTTGAGAGCTGGTCTCTGATTTCTGAAACGTTCCCTTCTGCAGAAGGGAACTTTGCAAACCCGAAGACTACAGAATTTCACGTGGGACAGGCAGGAGCTGAAAAACCTGGTCCTGGGCTGGGTAAAAATGAAGCCATCACTGACCAGGAGAAAGCAGCTGGTAAGGCTGGAATGGAGAACAAATGCCAGGCAGCCCCAAACCTGCCCAACCTGGCTGTGTCGGAGAGCGATCCCAGCAAAAGCGGGAAGGAAAAGGACATCAGTGTCTGGAATCCAAATTTCCACCCTATCCTGGCTAACGATTCGGGGGCTAAAGAAGCATCCATGAAAAAAGATGGAGCCCCCAGCTATTGTGTGCTTGGGGTGGTCAATGACAGCTACATGCAGAGTGGATTTTCTTCTTCCATGGCATCCAAGCCAGAACCTCCGACAACCACCGTAGAGCTTGCACAAGATGACTCCAAAAGTAGTTACTTCAATAACGCCGCTGAAATGGAGGAGGAGATGGAAGACAAGCTGGGCTGTGTGGATGAGGATGGCAGCTTTCTGAGCAGGGCTGCCCACCAAAGGAAGGCGATGAGGCGTGCCATGTCCGAGTGCTCTCACTTGTCCGTGCCCCTCGCCCTTAACCTGGCAGATAAATACCCTGAGCCGGTGCTTAGAGAAGACGTGGCCACTGGTTTGCTCTCTCCTGGTAGCAGCCTGACCCAGTGCTCCAGCCCCACTGCCAGGCAGCCCAGTGCTCCCATGAAGAGGTCAATGACCGTATCAGAGGAGCAAACATCTGTCTGCAGCTCAGGGCTGCCCAGCCTGCTGGGGAAGGAGCAGCCATCCCTCCTGGCAGAGGAACCCGCTGCCAAGAAGAGAGAGGAGTTGAACAGCGGCAGCAACTCAGGGAAGAAAGAGCTGGGCAGCCCGAGCTTGTATCACAGCAAGCTGGAGCAAATCCCTGAAATCAGCAGCCAGGACAAAGAGAAGGAGGAGGCAGCAGGGAAGGGGGAGAAGAGAAATGCCACCGATGGAGCTGCTGGGTTGGATTCTCCCAAGAGCAAATGCAGTGAGATGGAATCCAGCAAAACTGCTCCACTGGAAAGGAAAGAAATTGAGGTCAGCGGTGTGCAGAGCTCTCTGTCTCCCAAGCAAGGAGACCTGCCACGTGATGGTATGTTGCTAATTTTTACCTTCCTGGGGAGCGAACAGACAGTAGCTAAGAAGCAACTAACAGACTGAGGGACTGCAGACAGGGTGGGCAGCTCAGTGCACCTGGAAAGACCCACAGGGTTCAGGTTCCTGTCCTTAGAACAAAGGATGTCTTTCTGGATAGCTGAAAATGGAGGGGAAATGTAAAAAAGAAAAAAAAATAATTGTGTTTAATTTTAAAATCTGTTGCAGCACCAGCCATAAATTCCTTGCTGGGATCTTGAACCTGGTGTTAAAACCTGTAGTATCCTTAGTCTTCAGTATCCTCTTGCCACTCCCTCTTGCCAGCACAGGTGCCCTTCTGGTTTGCAGGCTGGCTCGGCAGAGTGAGGACGTTGTCAAAGTTAAAACCTTCCAGCCTGTGTTGAGAAGATCTGTAGGATGTGCCTGAGCATTCAGCTTTTGTAGCACCTTGTGCTCTTTCCC
>NW_009952448.1:174991-208889 GCF_000747805.2 Chaetura pelagica | reverse complement strand
TCCCTCGGAAGGAGCCAGCAAGAGTAAATGGGTAGGATGATTTCCGTGGTGCAGCTCTTCTTTTTTCAGTGCTGGAATTCCAAGTGGAATTTCCCCACTGCTTTCTGGAAGCTCTCTCCCCAGAGCCCAGTGACAATGGAGCCTTCCCCACTGCTGAGTGTCAATAGCAGCTTGGTTTGTTTTGCAGTGTTCCGTTGTTTCAGTAGTGCCCTGGTGCGTGAGCTCAGTCTTCCCAGGTTCAAAATCTGTGAGGAGAGTAGTTAATCTTTGTTTTCCAGCCTGGAAAAACATCTCTGTGCCTCTTGCCAGATCCAGCCAGCAATGAACCTGCTTTTTTTCCCAGATGTTGGGCATGAGGCTGGTGTGTGTGCTTTGTCTGCCGTCCGTGTTAACAAGAGCTTCACATGGGGAGAGAAGGAAAACGTGTCAGGGGGTAAAGACAAAAGACTCGAATGAGAATTTTTCCATCCTGTGACTTTTGTAGCCAGCTGGTTTGCTAGACCTTCAGAGGGCTGAAATAAAACTTGAAATCAATGCCCTATTATGAGAGGGGAGAGTAACAGGCAGGTGAGCAGAGGGGTTGCCTTGTTCAGGTGAAGCTTCCAAATGCTTCATTTGGGTTGACAAGCTGAGTGATGAGCGTGGAAAGGCAGTTTCTGAGCAAGGTGATGTGCTGGGAGGACCACAGCTGGGCATCTCCTTGGGTTTTGTGGTGTGGCAGTGACACCCAATGGTTGGTCAGTTGGTCCTGACTCCTGTTGTCCCTCCTTCAGCTCTCAGTAACTACTTGCAACACAATCAGATTATGCCTCTGTTTACTGTGTTACTTTTCTCTAATAGTTTATCTAAGATCATGGAATCGTTCTGGTTGAAAAAGACCTTTAAGACCATCATGTCCAACCCTTAACTCAGCACTGCCAAATCCACCAAGATGCTTCAGTTTCCAAGACTGGTGGTCACAGGTCTGGAGAAGGAGGTTGTGGCAATACCAGCCTCTCCACTCCCAGGTGCCAACACCTCTTAACTTCTTCCCTTCTCATTACCTCAGTGTTACTTTGTCCCTTACGGTCTGCTGGCTGCACAGATCCTGAATCACCCTGGCAGCCTGAGATGAAGCAGTGTCAGTTTGGGTGGCAGCTTGTCACAGATTGCAGACATTGGTCCTTCAGAGCCCCACCAGAGATGTCAGGTCCTTTCAGACAGGCAGGACTCATCAGTTCTCCTCTTGATAGCCACCAGAGCAGTGCAGTGACCTCCTGGCTGCACTTGGAGGGGACACAGATTTGCTTGGGTGCAAGCAGGACCTGTGCTTGTGTGTGTGTACCTGTGCTCAGCTTTGTACTCACACACAGAAGGGTCACCAGGCTTCTGGACAGCTTATGCAGGATGTGGGTGAAAGTGATGTTGGCAACAAAGGTGGCACAGAGAAAATGCTGTGTTTGTGCTCTCCTTCGTGTCTCAGAATTCCTGGGGTGGTGGGATCTTTGCTGACATTGCTCTGCAGCTGAAGCTTTTTTGCAGCAAGGCAGATTTGGTGTCCTTGGCAGTGCTGGGTTAATGGTTGGACTTGATGATCTTAAAAGTCTTCTCCAACCAGAACATTTCTATGATTCTATGACAAGTCCACAAAGAGCTTCGTGTTTTGGACAAAGAGGAAACCACGTTTGGTCAGGCTGGTAAATTCTGTCGAGCTGAAGAGGGAACTGCTTCAAAGCACAGATACATGGGATCTTTCCATCAGAGAAATGTTTAAGACATAATCTGAAGTGGATTGACTGGTTGTGCCCAGAGGGGCCAAGCATCAGTGATGTAAAGGTCACTGAAAGATGGGAATGCGCCGAGTCTTCTGCTTGGGTTGCTTTTTGCAGATGGTTAATTCCAATTTTTTTTAAGCATCTAAGTTTAAAATGTTGTGCTCTCCTGATCTTTATTTTAAAAGCTGTTTATCATCCTTTTAACCATCAACCTGAGTATGAAGGGCTCCAGGAATGACTGAGTTAGCAGGCAGTTCCTGGGCTTTCCTGGGCAGGAATATGACAGAGTTGTCACTTCTCCTTTACTCTCCTCTCCCAAATCAGCAGCCTGGTTTGCTTTGGTGTCTTCACCTGCATACAATGCATTGGTAAGAAGTAACTCTGGATTTATTTTCCCCTGGAATAAAACATTGCAGTAGAGACAATAAAATGTTTTCTTTGCTTTAGGGATGTGTAGTTTAGAAAGAACTTTTGGAATGCAAAAGAAAACAGACAAAAATTCCTTGGATGTTTCTGAATCACTTTCAAACCGTGACGAGCTCTCAGTTCCGCTCCCCTGTTAATAAGCAGAGAGGTGGTTACAATAAAAATAACTGCAGCAGCCTGGCTGTAAGTGTGGGACTGATTCTCAATCTGTCCTCTGCAGTTTATTCATGGCTAAATTACCCATTCCTGTCCTTACCAGCTTCCCTGCTCCAATCCTGGCATTCACCTGGCAGGTCTCCCACCATCCCAAGACCGTTTCTCCAAAATGCCTCAGCGTTACCTGCCAGGGGTAACATTTCCCTTCTGCTCATTCCTCTGGTTTTCTGCCTCTTCTGTCTATTCCTTCAGAACTCAGCGCTTACGTTCAGGGTAACAACGTTTGTCATGTGCACCTTTTTTCATCCTAAAAACTGTCAGAAAGAATTGTCCAGCCCAGTTCTAATCCGTCCTCTGGCGCCCTCAGAACCCCTGCCTGGAGCTGATTCCCTCGCTCCTGTCCAGCCAGAGCTTGTTTGGTTGGGGTTTTTTTGGCTAAACCTCAACTACTCCAGTTTTTCTAAGGTGACCTAGAATTGTACATGAAATATTTCTTTCCTGCAGGCAGTTGGGTGTTAATAAGCACACGTTTAGTTCAATTTTATTCTAAAAATTATGTTTAAAGTGTTTCCATTTCAGTCTTTCCTGTAGCCCATGGCAGGTGTTTTAACAAGGAGATCCCGGCTGTCCTGGGCAGAGCTGAGCTGCAGAACTTGTCCTGGCCCCTTATTTCATCAGTAATTGCTGCAGATTCCCACCAAAACAAGCAGTGGTGTTGTTTTCCTGCACCAAACAACTGGTCTGATTCATGTGCACATAGTGGGTCAGCTCTTGTGTGATTTATTCCACGTACCTAAGATGTCAGCCCTGCTGGTGTCACTCAGCCAAGCCGTGTCCTTCCCCACTGCCCTCACCGCCTGCCTTCACTCAGTTTCTTCAAATTTCCTCCAACTTGAAACATCTTCTGCTCTGAAATAGCAGAAATTCCAGGGTTGGGACTGTCACCTCACTGATCCATAGCAGCTCAGTGTGTGTACCAGACATCCTCATTATTTTCTGCCTCTTACTTCTTTCCCAGTCCCCAGGCAAGGTGTGCGACCCAGCGCCACTTCAGGATCTCCTGCAGGGTTTGTTTTTCCAGCAGAACACTTTGTGGTTTAGATAACTACAGAATCCCAGACCTCCAACATGCCTGAGTGGGGCTGTGCTAACCTATCTCCTCAGGTTTGCACAGATTAGAGTTAATTATGGGATTAGGAAATAGCAGCCTTGTAATGAACTAATGATGCCTGTCCTGTTAGGGGTGGGGGTTTGCTCACCATGTTCCTTGCCTGCTGGGATGATGGTTCTGAGGGCAAAGAAAGAAAATAAATTATTGCAGCTGCAGGAAGGAGGGGAACATGAGGGACTGGTGATGACCAGTGCCTGATACAGGCTGTTGATGGTTCACTTGATGTACACATAGAATCATAGAACGGTTTGGGTGGGACGGGACCTTAAAGATCGTATAGATCCAACCCCCTGCATGGGCAGGGACACCCCCCACTAGACCAGGTTGCTCAGAGCCCCATCCACCCTGGCCTCAGCCCACATGTTCAGCCTTAAATATAGAATAATCACTGGCATCTCTCAGGCTGAGTTGAAAACTGCTGCTGGAAGTCTTGTAAGCATGACGTAAGCCAGGTGGGTTCCCTGTTCTGTGACACCTGCTGTGCTTCCTCCAAACCAGCACAAATTCCTGGCTGTTCCAGGGGTGCTGCCTTCAAACCAGTGCTCTACAGCAGGCGTGTGAGCTTTCCTCTTCCCCTCTCTCTGGGGAGAGAGGTGGTAGAATCCCAGACTGGTTTGGGTTGGAAGAGACTTTAAAGATCATCTAGTTCCAAACCCCCTGGGACAGGCAGATGAGAAGAGCAAGGAGATGTGCAGCAGCAGCAGGTGGGTTGAGGAAGCAGGTGCTGGTCTTGTTGCAGGGATGTTGTTGATGGCCGTGCACTGCTCATCCCTGGAAAGTCTTGCTGCAAGCTTGAAGTGGCAGGACATAAAAAATGGGAATTTATATGGATGGATCTTCAGGGTATGCTGGGTAATATAAAGATGCATAAAATACCAGGCTTCAAGTCCAAGGCTGGTGATAGATCAGCTGAGATAAAGATTAGAAGGACCCCTTCAACCTCGGATCATTGGAAATATCTTTGTGCTTGACAGGCTCCTGCTTGTAATTATTTTGCATTTGGCAGTTCATAAGTCACAGCAGTTCTGTGCCTGGTGCCTGAAAACATCTGAGTGTCCCTCAGCTCCAGCACTGCCCGAGCTCAAGCAGCTGCCTGGAAATGCTCTGAGGCTCCAGCAGCTCAGACCAGTCTTAGGACAGACTGAAATTTGAATTCAGGGGATGATTCTTCCCTTGTCCCCACTTGATAGCCCTTCTAAGCCTGTTCAGTTCATGTTGGGGTTTTGCTGGGATTTTTACTTTGCCATTTGTTGGGGACAGTGACAGAGAATTGACCTTTTTGTTGTGTCTGTGGATTTGCTTCCACCTTGATCGATGCAAACTAACGATTGTGTTTGCTTTTCTATAACCAGCATTGGATTTTTAGCCCAGTGTTACAGTCAGAGTGTGTTAATGACTCTCAGTCACTGCCTGGTTGCAGTTCGTGCCAGGTTAAGTAAACAGGGCAAGTAGTTGAGGTTGTTCTAGAGGAACAAATTCTGATTTAGGATTTCCCTTCCAATAGTCTTAGCAAATCAGCCTGGGTTTACAAGGTGCAGGCAAAGAGGACATCTGCTTTATTCCTCAATTCTTGATGACAAGTACAAATGTACATGTTGATTGAGTTGCATTTGGTGCCAAATAAAATGCTTAGCTGTGCTGTATTTGGGTCAAGCAGGAGACATTTTATTTAGCCTTTTCTGGAGAGGAGAAAGCAGATAAAGGTTGTATTTCTGCTTAAACTGAGATTTGTTCTATTTGTAGATGCTTTTGTCTTAAGAGCCTTAGCCAAAAAGGCTTTATTTGATGGTGGTTTTTAAGATGAAGCAGCTCCTTCTGGATGGGGATGGATGGCCAAGAAAGAGCTCATGCCTCTCTGCAGAATTTCTGGGGTTGAACAGGGGCTGGGTTTGTTTCTGAGGTTGTTTACATTTAAGAGGGAGAGTAAAGATGGTCATTGCCTTATTGCTTAATCTATTTCTCTTAATGGATTTTTCAGTTGATGACTCTAATCCCTATGAGAATTACAGAGCTGTTTCATTGAATGATGTTTTAGTTCAGCTTAGCCCAGGGAATATCCCTTGCTGGGGATCTGGGAGATGAGCTCCTGGCCTCGTTCAGAAGTGCGTTGGGAAGCACGTAAATAAGGCAGCCTGGAGCAGCGACTGGGGGCAAGGCAGGTGAAGTGCAGACCCCCTGGAATGGGAGTGAAAACCTTACCCAGCAGGGGAGGTGGGAGATGAGAGGATTTAGGTGATGTAGTGTCAGGTACCCACTGAAATGCTCATTTGTCTAAGTCAACAGGGGGAGAAAACAGCAGGGAGAAAAGTCCAACAGTTGGACTCGATGATCTTGAAGGTCTTTTCCAACCAAAATGATTTGATAATTCTATAAGAAAGGAAAAACATTCCCTAACTTCTTTAAAACCCTTTCATGTGCCCAGGAGAGCACAAGTTCTTTACTCTGAGGGTGGTGGAACATCCAGAGTGTTGCCCAGAGAGGTGGTGGAGGCCCCATCCCTGGAGACATTCAAGGTCAGGCTTCATGGGGCTCTGAGCAACCTGATGTAAGGAGGTCCCTGCTCACTGCAGGGGGTTGGGCTAGATGGCCTTTAAAGGTCCCTTCCAACCCAACATTCCATGATTCTGTATAATTACTGTTGCCCTGTATCTTCACTTCAGCTTTTGCTGACCACAGTACAGAAAATAGAAGTACCTGGGCTTGGCCTTTTGAATGAGCCTGAGAGAAGTTGTCCTGGGGTCTTCACCTGTTCCGTTTGAAGTGGAGAGGGAGTTTTTTGGTTGTTCTTGAATAAGCTGCCACATGGTATTTGAGAAACCCATGCACGGAGGCTTTTATCCCGAGCTCCATGATTTATAGAACAGGCAGTAACACAGTTCAACCTTTCTCAGAAGACACTCCTGGGTATGTTTCTAGAAGTATTTTCCCTAATTTAACGGCTTTGGGGAAGGGAACAGGAACAGTAAAGCTTTTCAGCTGTAGTGCCTGTTTTTTCACACACAGTAACAGCTTTCACAAGAGGGCTGTTCCAGCAGAACTGGTGGAGAAGGGATCTGAAAGACTGAAGGTCTGTGTTTGCTGTCACCCCAGCTTCCAGCTCAGCCTCAGCTCCCAGCAGCTGCCACCCCCACTGCTCCGTGTCTGTGCTCACAGAGGAGGAGCAATGATCCTGCTGCTGTGAGGGTGTTGTGGGCTGTAGGTGTCACAGGGATGCTCTTGTGGGGCTTCCCTTGAGCCAAGGGAGTTCTAGGAATTCAGAAAGGAAGGGAGAAGAAACTAGGAAAAATGATACTGATTTATAAATTCATTCTGCACTGGCAGTCTGGGTGCAGTGTGTCAGTCTGCATGTTGTCCTCTGCCTCCAAAGACTCTGATGCAGTTAGAAGTAGGATAAATTGGGGCATCCTATTAGTTCACATGGGGAATGGCCAAATAAGCTAAGACTCTAGCACTGAAGAGGGAGGACTCAGAGAGGGAGATGGTTCTGATGACTGTCTGTAAAGTCAGTTATCAAAGTTGTGAACAAGAGAAGGCTGTTCAGTTGTTCCAGGAGAAGAATATGGGTCATCAAACCAAAATAGCAGCAGATGGTGCTGGGTGACTCCTGAGCAATTCACAGTGAAGCTGTTAAACATCTTGTGCCAGGAGTGAATTAAGATTTTTATTATTTATTTTACCATGAGGCTAATCAAATATTGTAGAAGAAGCCCTAAGATGTGGAATTTCAGTCCTGGGAGATGCTCAGAGTATGGTTGGAAAAACCCTGAGCAATCTGATGTAATTTGAGTGGGGGATCAGGCTGTGACCTCCAGGTATCCCTTCCAACCTACATGGTTCTGCTGTTCTAATGTTAATTGGTGGCAGGGGCTGAAAGATGGTCAGACCAGTGGGTGTCTCTGAACTGTAAGTCACAGGATGGGGAGAGAGATTTTTCTGGAGGAGAGGGGGGTGGGTTTTGGTTTTTTTGTTCCTTATGATTAGGAAAACTATATATAGTTATTCATAACCAGGACTTGGCTTCAAGAAGGCACATGAGCAGCTGGGTACACTGTGGGCATCATCCCTGCAGAGCTGGAACATTGGAACAGAGCTCTGGATCTTTCTGCTTCAAGCCCCAACTCAAACCCATGTGTGAGTAGATCAGGTTGGTCCAGGGCCATGTGTGTCCTTTCTAGGTCTGAATGTCCCCAAGGATGAAGATCTTGCAGCTCTTGGGCTTTTTTCAGCGTGTGACCACCCTCACTTGGAAATTTTCCCTTCTATTTGGAAATCACACAGGCCATGGCTGTGAGCAGCCTGATCTGCTGGGACCTGCTTTGAGTGATGGGTTGGACTGGTGACCTCCAAGGTTCCTTCCAGCCTTCATTGCTCTGTGGTCCTACATTGCTTGACCTCTTTTTTGTATCCATACAAGTATAATTGCATTTTGAGTAATAAGTTCAAGGGGAAAGTCATGAAGCTTTTCTTCACTTCCCATACATGGGTTTGCAGTCCTCCTTTTTAATGTGAGGCCAGTACAGCTCCAAGGAGACATGGGCTGGGTTGGGTGGGAAGAGACCAGGGACATCTTCAGTCAGATCAGGTTGCTCAGAGCCCTGTTCAGCCTGACTGTGAATGTTCCCAGGGATGGGGAAAAAATAGATATATAATTCTTAAAACCATTGCATCACCAACTTCCATTGCTTTATAACACATGAAGTTTCTTCTAATGGTAACTCACCTGCTGGTGGTAACCCCTGCCAGGGAGAAGAACTAAAGGATAAAATGTGTTGATTCTCCTCAGACACCAGGGTTCTGGTGTAAGGGACTTGCTGGGAGTGGCTGCTGAATCCTCCAAAGGAGGCTGTGCTGCCTTTCAGGTAGTGCCATCTCCAGGGCTGCCTGGGGGGCTGGATGGCCCCACATGCCTCGTTTGCCACCCAGGATTTAAGCTTGGCTGAGGGAGGCACAATTCTACCTTTCCTCATCACTCCTCTTTGGTTTTTTTTAATGTCTCACTTCTAATAAGAGACAGATGAATTATGTTAGCTAGTATTTTTAGATCTGTGGGAAGAGTGTTGTCTCCTTTTATAACAAGCAGCTGAAGCTTCATTTGAGTGTCAGTTTTGGCAGAGATCATCTCATTTTTGTTTATTCTGAAAAGTCACCACCACGTATTTGTCAGGACTCTTGTTCCCTCCATCTCCAGCTGTATCTGAGCACCACGTGGTCTTGTTTGCTGGGGCCTTCACCCAGCACTGGCAAACATCTCATTCCTGGGGACAAATTTATTCTTAAAATATGCTTTTTAACTTGTTGTTGGTTCTAATGTGCCTTGGCCAAGCGGGACACGAGGTGTGTGGTGGGGGCACAGCCTGGGAAGCATAAGGGGATTGGGCCACTGGGCATGGCCAACACCAGGAAGCCCCTGAGGCTTCAACCAGCAAGAGGGTTCAAACTGGGGGGTGGGGTTTTTTTCCCAGTTAATTATAACAACGCTGAATTTGAACAGATTTTTATATGAGAAGACAACTGTCTGACATCTGCCAGTGTCACACTGGAACATGCAGCAGATGAGAGGGAAACCTTGTCAAGGAGAACATTGCCATGATCTTGGGTATGCAGGAGAGCTGTCACTAGCTTTTTTCCCCAGAATCTAAGCCTGTTTTCTCTAAAATCAGCTAGAGGCAGAGAAGTACTATAAATATGAAGTAACCAGAGCTCAGAGTTGGGCCACCCTGGGGTCTCTCCTCCACACAGCATGTCAGGAATCCAACCATCCCTCCTTGGACTGGCTGGAGCCTGTCTGAAGGACACTTGGTATGGCTGTGATGGGAGATGAAAGCACCACTCAGCAAGTTTGCTCTTTCATAACTTGATATCTGTAAAACCTCAAACAAAATTCTGGAGTTTGAGGGATTAGTTGTTCTTGTGGAGTCATTTGTTTTCTCTGGTGCACTTAGATGTGAATAATTTCGTTCAGTGTCGCTCTTGGAACTTGTGACGCGGTGGTGCCTCGTGGTGCTGGGAACAGGCACATGGAGTCATGGAATCTATAATTCTGATTCCAACCAGATCATACTTCTGGTTGGAAAAGGCCTTTAAGATCATGGAGTCCAGCCCTGCCAAGGCCAGCCCTGCCCCATGTCCCTCAGCACCATCTCCAGGGCTTGGAAACCCCTCCAGGGATGGGGACTCCCCCCCTGCCTGGGCCAGGCCCTGACAACCCTTGGCAGGCAGGAATTGTTCCCCAGATCCAACCTCCACCTCCCCTGGCACAACTTGAGGCCGGTTCCTCTTGTCCCATCCCTTGTTCCTGGGGAGCAGAGCCCGACCCCCCTGGCTCCAACCTCCTCTCAGGCAGCTGCAGAGCCAGCAGGTCTCCCCTCAGCCTCCTTTGCTCCAGGCTGGACCCCCCCAGCTCCCTCAGCTGCTCCTGCTCACACTTGTGCTCCAGCCCCTTCCCCAGCTCCCTTGCCCTTCTCTGGACACGCTCCAGCCCCTCCACGTCCTCCTTGTCCTGAGGGGCCCAGACCTGAGCCCAGCATTCCAGTGCCCAGCACAAGGGACAAACCAGTCTGATTTTCACCATTAGAAGCATCATTAGTGAGTAACAAGCGCTGAGCTGGAGGTGCAGTGAGTAGCAGCAAGGAGGACAGCTCTGATGGCAGGGTTATGCCTTTGAGTTCCTCAGTGGAAGATGCCAGATTGGAATGTCCTTCCCTGTCTCCTTCAAGCCCCTTTCCCCCGGCAGTAACTCAACCCTGGTGCTGACTCAGCCCAGCTGAATCTTCTCCATCAGCGCCTGCCGGGAGGAGCCGACGAGCAGCCGGGCTGGGGGCAGAGCAGCAGCCCCTGCCAGAGCTCCCAACAAAATGGCTTTGACATCTCCTTCAGAGGCTCGTTGCCGTGCTTGGGGGAACAAGCAAACTGAAAAGTCTCCTAAAGAATTCTTGCAGACTAATGAACAAATGTGATTAAGCTTTGGCAGCTTGTCCCAGTATTCCCTGGAACCAGGCAATCTTCCCAGGCAGTGCCCTGCTCTGGGTGGCACAGGCCCCTCCTCATTAAACAATGCATGACAGCAAAAGGGTTGTTGCACAAATTGAGGCAGCACCAAGCACGAGTATCCTCCTGCAGTCCCTCGGGGTTGGGTGCAGGGTCGTGTTCCCCCTGGGGTCAGAGCCTGGGACAGATGGATCCTGGATAGCATCCCTGTGGCTCCTGAAATAGGGAAGTTCCCTTCCCAGCTCTCCTGGGCTCACTGATACTATTCTTCATAGATGCAGGTTGCTTAACTGCTGTCCTGCAGTGCAGCTCCACCAGCCTGGTGAGGCTGCATTTCTGGTTTACACTTTTAAAAATAAATATCCTCTTTGTTATGTTGAACTTTAATATACTCTGGTAATTTCCTGTGTTGAGGTTATTCACTCAGATTCCTTGGTTAGTAGCCTGTATTGGATTAAGTAACACAAAATAACATGAAATCCATGATGTTAGTTCAGAAACCTGGGAGCTGCTGGAGTTTAAATCCTGAAGTTGAGTTTTTTTGAGGAGCCTCCTTGGGTTTCCTCAACAGATGAACTCAGGTTGATGCTGGGATGTGAGAGGTTTCATGTTGCTGCTGAATTAGCTGAAGTAATAACAACATGAAAGGTAACTTCCAGAGGGTGGAAAGTCACCTTGATATCCAAGATACTTGAGGCTGATAGGATTCAAAATAAAGCCATTCCCAGGCGTGGAGTCCTGGGAGCAGAGAGCAGGGAATGGACAGAAGGTCCTTATTCAGCAACGGGACCCATTGGCAACTGCTCTTTCTGCTGTTGCTGTAGATAAAACTGGCAAATTAAATGAGGGAGGGTGTAAAGGTTTATTGAAATGCTGTGGAGAAAACTGGGACAGAGGAGCCTGTGTAGATGAGCTAAAAAAAAATGAAAATGGGCTTTTTAGGTGAACATGAATGATTCTTCAGCATTTTGCATTAGGAAGTGTCCAGCCTGTGCATTTCACTCCTTGCTTTTCTTTGCAAGTCTTTTTATATGCCTAGGACATGAAACCCAAAATGTTTAGTATGACCTGGGGGCCCAGTGGCTGGGAAGGGGCCAGTGCAATGCAAGGCAGAGCAGGTTGCAGACCGTGCCCTGGAGTCAGCAAAAGAAACAAACCCCCCAAACCCCCCAGGCTCCGAGCAGCACCAGGGCAGGCAAAGGCACCGCTTTACTGCACTTGTTTCCAGCACTGGTGTTTGTACCAGAACTGAACTGACCCTTGAGACTCTCCCTTCAAGACCAACCAGCAAGGAAGTGTGCAACAGAAATAGTGATTTTCAAACGATGTGGAAGATCAGCCTTTTCTCTGTTGGAATTGTTGGGCTGTTGGGGGGCCCTTGGCGTGTGCCGCAGCCTGGCAGTCTGTGCTGTTGGTGCAGAACATCCCCCACAGACACACTGGGTTTTAATCCCCAGATGACAAGGGAAAATGAGTGCATTTGTGGGGGGTTGGTTGTGCCATATCCTTCATGAAATTCCAGTGCCACAGGAGCTGCAGTGGAAGGCTCAGGGCAGTGCTGTGTCTGCAGCACCACGGAGAGTGGGTGGTTTAAAAGCTGTTTATAGGGAAATAACAGGTTGCCCAGGGAAGCTGTGGCTGCCCCATCCCTGGCAGTGCTGAAGGGCAGGTTGGATGGGGCTTGGAGCAGCCTGGGCTGCTGGGAGGTGTCCCTGCCCATGCAGGAGAGTTGGATCTGGATGAGCTTTAAGGTCCCTTCCTACCCAAACCACTCTATGGTGCTATGAAATTGCTCCTTGTGTGTCTCCCTGTGCAAAGCACCGTGGCAGCTCCATAGATTCACTGGATTTAGGGAGAAAACTTGGTGACGCTGCTACTAAAGACCCAGCACAAGGGCCAGCAATGTGCCCTTGTGGCCAAGAAGGCCTGTGGCCTCCTGGGGGGCATCAAGAAGAGTGTGGCCATCAGGTCAAGGATGTTCTCCTGCCCCTCTGCTCAGACCTGGTGGGGACACATCTGGACAACTGGGTCCAGTTCTAGGTTCCCTAGTTCCAGAAGGACAAGGAGCCACTGGAGAGAGTCCAGCCCAGGGCACTGAGATGCTGAAGGGACTGGAGCATCTGCCTGTGAGGAAGGGCTGGGAGAGCTGGGGCTGCTCAGAGGAGACTGAGGGGGGATCTCATCAATCCTTATGAATATCTTAAGGGGTGGGTGTCAGAAGGAGGGGGCCAGATGCTTCTCAGGGGTGTCCAGTGACAGGACAAGGGGCAGTGGGCACAAACTGGAGCACAGGAGGTCCAACCTAAACATAAGAGAAAACTTCTTTACTATGAGAGTGACAGAGCCCTGGGACAGGCTGCCCAGAGAGGCTGTGGAGTCTCCTTCTCTGGAGACATTCAAAACCCATCTGGACATGTTCCTCTGGGATTTACTGTAGGTGACCCTGCTCTAGCAGGGGGGTTGGACTAGATGGTCTCCAGAGGTCCCTTCCAACACTGACCACTGTGAATCTGTGTCACAAAGTAATGTTTTGTTCCGTTGTTTGCTCTGGAGGGCAGTAGTTTTCCTTCTGTGAAACACAGGGAGCAGCAGCACCACGGGGTGGTTTCCACACTAACGAGGGTCTGTGTGATCCACCACCTTAGGACCAGATTCCCACATTCCCCCTTTCCTGTGCCACTTTTCCCAGGAATCCTCCCTGCTTGCAGGGAGCTGCAGCACCTGGATGTGGGTAGGAGAAAGGTCCAGAGAAAGAAACAGCCCTGATGGTAGAAGCAGGTCAAAAACAGTGCCCTGCTTCAGGACAAGTAATTATAACACCTGCAGGAGATCAGAACTTCACCATTAACATCCCAACAATGTATTTGAATAACTTGGAAGATGGGAAGCTTTGCTATTTTAATTAAACCAGGGGTTTCCTTCATCTGCTCTCTATTTTCCTGCTGGAATAACAGGAGGAATGGGATGCTGATGGCAGCTGGATGAGCTGTCCTGTTACAGGGAAAATCTTCTTATAGATGTTCTGACTTGGGGAAGATCTTCTAGGAACAGCCCATCTGTAACTGACTCAGTTCTGGCTCCTCCTGCCACTATGTTGAATAGCAGTGAACTAAGTATATTCTTTTCTTTTGAAGTTCAGACCTAAGAAGTCTCCCTTCATTTTTTTGCTTCCCAGGAAAACCAGAAGAGACCAAACCAGCTGAAGCCGTGACAGGGAACGATATCACAGCACCTCCCAACAAAGAGCTTCCTCCCAGCCCTGAGAAGAAGACAAAGGTAGGTGTCATTTCACCTTCAGCCTCCTCACTTCTGGGGCTTTCCATTTGCCAGCTTTTCTGCTTCCCAAGCTGTGCCAACACTAGTTCTGTTTTCTGAGCTGCTGTTTGTGAGCTGTTCGACTGAAACAAAGACACCCAGTTGTCAGGCTGCAAACAAACAACTCAGCTTGTGGCAAATGGGATTGAAAGTAGATTTTAAAGCTTTATTTAAATTAATTCCCTGGTTGGTATTGGTGGTGTGGAAGTAGTAAACATGGATGGTAACAGTTCTGCCACACTGATGCTCTCCTAGTTGTTTAGGATACATTAATTTGCATTGCAGTTAGCACTCAGAGATCTCTCTCAGGGTCTAATACTCTTATTTAGGGCCATTTAGGGCACAGGAGAGAGACCTGCTTTCAGAAGCTGGCAGCAAAACCCATCCCCAAATTCTCAAAGCAGTGGTAAAGGGGGGAGATTCTTGTCCCCCTGAAGGCAGCGGATGTGCCACCCTGGGGTCATCCCAGGAGGATTTAGAGCCTGCATCCCCTGCGTGCGTGTCACTGGGAAGCAGTGTCCTGTGTGCTCCATTACTAATCCCAGCTTTAGAAGCAATTCCTCCTGGTGCTTTAGATGTCTCTGGAATAAACCCTGAGGTCTGGGAATGAGTGGCCCCCCTGGGCCAGGGGCAGCCCCACTTCTGCTGCTTCGCTTGGGTCTTTCTCTTACGCTCAGAAAACAGAAAGCTAATTATTATTTTTCAGTTGCTGTTGGTTTCATTTAAAACACCAGTTTTATGTTCTTGCAGCTCAATGTTTTGGTTTACAATGCGCTATTTATTTTTGGTTGTTGTTGTTGTGTTTTTTTTGTTTGTTTTTTTTTGTGTTTTGTTGTTGGTTTGGTTTTTTGTCGTCGTCGTTTTCTTTTCCTCCTGGACTTGGCTTGTTTTGACCACCCGTAAAGCCTGCTGCCACCACACCATCTCCAAAGCCTGCAGCACCGAAAGCCAGGCCCCTGGCCACCACCAGCCCCAAGAGGCCAGCCTCTGCCACGCCTGGTGGCCCAAACAAAAAACCCACCAGCCCTACTACAGGTCCTACTCCAGCCACTCCCAAGCGCCCAGCCACCAGCACCACCCGGCCCTCCTCCCTCACTCCAAAAGAGACTAAACCAAAGGTAAGAAACTGCCCCTCTGTGTGTGGGGGGGGAGCTCCCAGACCTTATCTACTCGTTTACTGCCCTCAGAGTCAAAACATCCTTCTAGTGGGAGTCAGGAGAAGGTCAGGAATGTGATTCCCTGGGTTTGGAGAGCTGAACCATCATCAGGAGCAGGTTCCAGTGACCCACCTGTGTGGCACCAGACCTCAGGGGTATCATTGTGTCAGGGCAGAGGAGGACATGAAACTTAACTGTATTGCCACAACTGTCACGAAATAACTCCTTATTTCTTTCCATGACTAAAGGAGGAGGGGTTTTAAAATACAGATCTTTAGATGACAAACACAAATAACCTGAATGCAGACAAGAGTGTTGGAAAACCAAGCAGAGTCCTTGGATATTCATATTGAGGGCTGGACTCAACCAGTCTGAACACCTCAGTGTTTCCCACTGACTCTCTGGCTTCATAAAAACTGTTGGAAAATAACTGAGCATCCACTTCTGTGCTGAGGAAATACTGAAGATTTTCTCCGGTAAGAGAAAATTTGAGGGCAATTCTTAGTGTTACATCTTCAAGCTGAGCAGGGTGACCAGGGGGATTGTTAACAATGGGAAACGCCCCTTGAATTTTCCCTGTGTTAATTTATTATGTGGCAGAAGAATTCAGATTGGAAAGGGAAGGTTAGAATCTGCTTCAGAAGCTTTTGATGTTTGAATGCTAGTGTTTCTACTACACATTTCAGCTTAAGTAACTGCATTTTAGTGTCTTTTAAAGCTAATTAAATAGAAATAACAAAGAGTATGAAAGCACAGGTATAAATCTGTCCTCCTGTGAACCAATATCTCAGTGTTAAGTTTTTGCATGATTCTGGATCCCTTTTTGATGAAATCCAAATCTCATTAGTTTCCATACATTAACTCAGTACTTAAAGACTTAAGAGATCAGTGTACAGAGTTACCAGGAACGTCCATGAAGTAGCTTTCCAAGTGTGCAGTGAAACATGGACACTGAATTCTTAGGTCCACTGTGTTTTTGTAAGTGCTTTCTTAACTTGGGAATAATTTCCGGGCATGAAGGAAAGAAATCTCTCCCAGAAGTGTTGCTTGTGGTCTGACACTCTCCATTTGGTTCAGAAATCACAAGCTGGCTCACACCTGAAATGGCCTCCACAGGTCTGGATGAACTGAAATGCTCAGCAGGGTCTGTGCTCTGTGTCCTGCACTGCAGAGTCAGTTGCCTCTGCATGTGACATTTTATACAGATATTATATATCCACTTAATTGTATCTGGAATCTTCTGCAGTGCCACGTGTCAGCAATGCCCAGCTGATGCCTTGAAGGATTGAAACCATTTATTTTAGGCTTTTTGTTGGCCAGCACCTTGAAGGGACCACCAGTGCACCAGTGCCTCTGATGCAGCCTGTTTGTTCCCAGGTTGCAGATGCGAAGCCCACCGAGAAGAGGACCTCCCTCTCCAAGCCCCCATCAGCTGCCTCTTCCAGACCTGCTGCCAGGAGCACCCCTGCCACTCCCAAGACAACAGCACCATCACCAGTCACTGCACCTGCTGCTGCAAAAAATACTGCTGCTTCTCCTCCCAAGAGGCCAACGTGTGAGTTCAGCTCTCTCTTTCTAAGCAGCTGCAAGGTTCTGTTTTGAGTAGCACTGTTGGGTCACCTCGTGGCTTTCTGACAGATTCCAGCACCCTGATGGCTCTTCCCTGTGGTTAGGTCATCCCATGGCCCGAGTAGTTTATTAAAATTAGTCTCCTAATTAACAAGCTGCCAATCTTCAGGATCAAAAGAAGGAAAAAAAACCAACAAAACAAAACAGGCTGGGAGAGCTGGGGTGTTCAGCCTGGAGAAGAGAAGGCTCCAGGGAGACCTGAGAGCAGCTTCCAGTGCCTGAAGGGGCTCCAGGAAAGCTGGGGAGGGACTTGGGACAAGGGCAGGGAGTGAGAGGATGAGGGGGAATGGATTAGAACTGGAAGAAGGGAGATATAGGTCAGACATGAGGAGGAAATTTTTCACTGTGAGGGTGGGGAGAGCCTGGCCCAGGTTGCCCAGGGAAGCTGTGGCTGCCCCATCCCTGGCAGTGTTCAAAGGCAGGTTGGATGGGGCTTGGAGCAACCTGGTCTGGTGAGAGGTGTCCCTGCCCATGGCAGGGGGTTGGATCTAGATGATCTTGAAGGTCCTTTTCAATCCAAACCATTCTGTGATTCTTTGAAAACCTTGAAATGTAGTCACATAAGAGGAGCTGCAGCTGCTGTTAACTAGTACTTCTGAGAGGTCAGCCAGGAGTTGGCTTGAAGCTTGGTGCTTGCTGAAATATCAGCCCTTTTAATTCAAGACAAGACAGGACCCTGTGCCAAGGCACCAAGACTGTAGGCCAGACTTTTTTCCCTCCAGAGCTTCCTCTTCCAAAACCAAATCTGAATGGCCTGCAAAGATGAGCTCTGTGTGATGCAGAGTTAATACAATTACTGAACACGCTTGAGTTAGGAGAAAGGGTGCTACTACCTCTGTGTTTTGCCATAGCAACAGTCAGAATAAACACTAAAACCAGTTCAAAACTCAGGAAAAGCAAATCTTCAGAAGAGCACTTGAAGCACCCAGGCTAGTGCATCTGAGACACAAAAAAGGTTGAGCAGAAGGGGAGTTTTTTCACTCTTGCAGGAAGGATTTGGAGCTGAAATCACAGCAGCTTTATCAGAAAACTGTATCCCACTGTTGCCAAAGAGGGAACTTCCCATGAGTTTAACACAGCAGGAAACATGAGCAGTATATTAGCATCTTGCAGACACCCTTTTTACTCCTTTTAATGGAGCTTGAGTGATTTAATGTCAGATAAAAATATAGTTCAATTCTCTCAAGGCTTTTCAAATGACTAGGCCTCACTGGCAGGATTTGCCAATGAACATGTAACACCAATAAGAGGTGTTGGTGGCTTTGTTGTGTGAGTCCTAAAGCAGGAGTTCATAACTCATCTCTCCCAAAAGAACAGAAGTGTTTGAGCTGTGCTGGAATCCTTTGGGCTAAATGCACATTTCGTGCCGTGTGCTCTGGGGGAAAACACCTTCCATCCTGTGCAGAGGAAGTGCTGCACTTTGCAAGAGCCCCATGTCTTGACTGACCCTGTGGACATCCTCGTAGCATGAATTTTGTGTGGTCTTTTATGCAAACTGTAGCCCAGAATGCTGAGTATGTTTTAATGAGTGCAGTTAATTTCTCCTTCCAGAATGGAGACACAAAGAAAGAAGTGTTTTCTGGTGCCATTTGAAAAGAGATGGAGTCGGCGATGCAGAGATGCAGGAGGGTTGTTCCAGGAGGCAGGATGTACAGAGGGAAGGGGCTGCTGCAGCAGCCAGGGGGGTGGGACCCTGCCAAGGCACAGGGAGAGATGAGGTCAGCTGGAGAACCTCCATCAGGAGTGAAAGCAGTTTTGTCTGGTGCTGGAAATGCATGGGAAGAGCCATGGCTGGTAAAAGAGGGACTCCTGCTTGGGATGGGGAGAAAGCAAGAGCGTGAGGGAGGACAGAGAGATGGCTTGTGTTCAGAGAAACATGGAATGGTTTGGATTGGAAGGGATCTTGAAAATCACCCAGTCCCACCCCTGCATGGGCAGGGACACCTCCCACCAGCCCAGGCTGCTCCAAGCCCCATCCAACCTGCCCTTCAACACTGCCAGGGATGGGGCAGCCACAGCTTCCCTGGGCAACCCGGGCCAGGGTCTCACCACCCTCACAGCACAGAATTTCCTCCTCATGTCTAATCTAAATGTTCCCTCTGACAGTTTAAACCATTAAATGATACAGCTTCACTTTTTCAGTTATCAAATGTCAGGCATTTTCTCAACTAAACAGGAGCCACAGGCTGTGTGGTGCTTGATGTATTATTTGATGTTTGTGTCTGTACAAGACCACCTCTCTGTCTTTCAGACCAGAAACAGACCAAAGTCTTGGACTGTCATTATTTTCCCAGCAGCTTTAGCATTCTGCAGGTTGTTCAACATCACGTGCTATTAACACAGCCAAAAGTGTTCCAGCTTTTGCCTCCCCACTCACATGAGCAGCAATAACATCTCTTTAGAAATGGAATTACATATTAGTCCTCTTGTCTTTATACCAAACTGAGTCTGTTTTGTCCATACAGATTTCCCAGTTAGAGTTGTGGTCTCAAGGAATGATTTAGGTTGGTTTGACAGGGCCTTTTTTGAAGTGTTTGATATTAATTATAGATCTATCCTTTAGGCCTTATTAAATTACCCAAATGTGTTTGATCTCATTAGCTGGTATCTTATCTCTGGTGTTTAATTGAATGCTTTTAGCAATGTCTGGATGGAATGATCCAGGCTAACTTGGCCTGTAGCTATCTGCCTCTGTTGCTTGCTCTTTCCCATACTGCCATTCCATAAAATACCCTGCCAGCTACTTGGATTTATCTAAAAACCTAAACACTGTTAGTGGAAATTAAATACTAGAAGATGGAGGTTTTCATAATTTCTATCTTAGAATTTTTTTCCATTTGGTGTTTGTTCCCAGTGTTGCCTTCCTTGGGCTGTTGAAACGAGGCAGGTTTCAGCCCAAGTTGTCCATCACTGAGAGAAAGAAACCCTAGAATTTAATTATCTTCAAAATAAGGTTCTGCCTAGATTTTTCAGCCTGTGATTTTTTCCTTGATCAACTTCGTGTTTGGTTTTATTCTGCTTTGAGAACTCCAGTTCCTGCCTCAGCCTGTGCTCTGTGTGCAGTGTAATCAGGTCATGATCATTGGGCTTTGCCCCGCGGGAGGTTCAGTTTAGTGATCGATGGTTGGTTTTATACAATTGTAACAGGGACCAAAATATGTGCAAGAACTGCTGTGCCAGACAACTGGCATTGGTTAGAACTGATCCAGCAATAATACCAAGGTTATAGATGGACAAATGTGGGTTTGCTTTTGCTATTTAGTAAATAAAAGAGCTGGGTTTTTGTTTTGGGGGCTTTTGTTTGTTTGTTTGTTTTGAAGAAATTAAATCGGGAGGGGATTAAAATAATGTTAGTAAGTGGTGTCATCTTTATTCAGTGAAGTAGGTTGTCTGTCCTGTGAGTGTTAGTACATTGTTTCTGTTGCCAGAAGAAAACTGATGCTGTGACTAATGTAACTGCATTTGGTGGTGAAACACAGAAGCTACAGGCTTGAAGACAGTAGGTAAATAAAAAACACAACAAAAAACCAAGCCCCAAACCTTACTGCATGTGTTGCAGCATTGAATGCTGATCCCTTTGGTGAGTTGATCCTTTTGCTGGAAAATGTGAGGCTGTTTTGCTGTGGGGCTCAGGCAGGTGTCCAGACGGAGCAGTTAGTTCTGGAGATGTTTCATTTCCAGCAGCACGTTAGAAATTGGGACTGTGGGTAAGGAGGCGCACGGGTGTGTGAGGAGCTGCAGAGAGCTCCTGAGGCTCCAGGGGAAGCTGTGCTGGGACTCCAGCCTTCTCACCTGTGCCAACTGGCTCCCCCTCAGCAGCACTAACTGCTCTGCTCTCCTGGGCAGCTATCAAGACCGACGCGAAGCCTGCGGATGCCAAGAAGACCTCAGCAAAGTCACCATCAGGTAACTTTGTTCCTCTTCCATCTACATCAAATCCTCCTTGTCCTGGGGCTGTGTTTATTAAGCAGATCCCACTCTATGTCTTTAGGAGACTGAGGACGTTGGTGTAAATGGCCTCTGACCCATCTTTTTTCCCCCTCTTCCCTTATCACTGTGATCACTGTAGCAGAGCTGAGCCGCCCCAAGAGCGCTGCTGGAAATGCAGTCAAAAGTAGCACGACCACAACTTCCACCACCACCTCCAGCTCTCCTGCTTTACCTGCAGCAGCCAAAAGTCTTCCCAAACCCAAGCCTGCTGCGACCAAACCCACCACGACCTCAACCACCACAACGGATGCTAAAAAAACCACCACTAAGGCTCCCAGCAAGGCCAGCGCAGCTCCCAAGCCGCTCCGCCCCACCAGCAGCGTTTCTGCTCCGGATCTGAAAAATGTACGTTCCAAAATCGGATCAACAGACAATATTAAACACCAGCCTGGTGGAGGAAAGGTAAGTTTCTTCAGACTTGGTCACAACGTGCACTTTGGTACAGTAGCTCTAAAGCCTCAGGGGTGCTCTTGGCTAATTTTGGTGCTATACCCTCACTGCTCCTCGTGCGCGCGCTGCCGAGCTGCTCCTTGGGTTCCTGGTTTGTGCACAAGGCATTAACAAGGCAGTGCTCGTGGTATACAGAAGGAATCCACCTGAAGAGCCTTCCTGGTGTTTGCTGGCCTGTGTGCAGGAATTCAGAACTCTTGGTTCTGTTTTTCTGTTGTACATCCTGCCATAGAAACTAGTTGGTACTGAAACCACAAAAGCTGGTCTGTGTTCCAAAGTTTTGCCTTGGAACAGAGGAATTGAGTTTGCTGAATGGAACAGGAGGTGGAACAATGCACTGTGATGCAGGAAATCTGGATTCAGGAGCACATTCTGCAGCACCTTTCCCAGATCTAGGAACAGGGACCCTGTTCAACTCCTCAGGCTAAAGCTGAAATTAAGTGGATCTACTTACACTGCTCTTTGGATAATCTGAGGTGGCCTCAAGGAAAGAACAGGGTAGAGCTAAAGGAGCTGTAGAGAAAGTGTGTCCTTAGAGCTTGAGGCTCTCCATCAGGGCTTAAATTACAGTTTCACTGTGAATGTAAATGATAAAGGTTTAGGGGTGCACCTGTAGCCCTCTTCTGAGGGCTTCAGTGGGGTTGTGGCTGTGCATAATGATGCCAAGTGTGCTGGAGCTGGTGTGTGTGGCAGGTGCAGGCAGGTGGCTGAGCAGCCTGCCTGCCAGCACAGCCCTTTAATTGCCACAAAGTGGAACAAATCTGCCCACTTTGCTGCAGGTCTGCAGCAGTGGGGAGCTCCACAGATCCCTTGATTCTGATGCCAACAGAGCACATTTCATGCTGGGAGCCTTCACTTCCTCTCAGGAAGATGAAAAGCAAGGACACTCCTGGGCTGTGGTGCTGTGTGTCAGTCAGCAGCCACACGCCAGGGGTCTGCTTCAGAGCTAAGAGTGTCCCAGCTGTGCAGGGTCACAGTGCAGAGAGAGCTTCAAGGTCTAGGGGACAGAAGCTTCCACTCCCCAAAACAAGAGTTTCTGGAAATGAACAAACCAAGTCAGCTGAAAAATTCTTGAGGCAAGCAGGAGGGTGATCCTTCCATCTACTGTGTGTTGTAGCTTGACACCAAAGAGCAGCTCAGAAAGCTTCTGCCCTTTGGTCAGAAAGGGCACAGAGATTGTTCTGGTATTTTAAATCTGCACTGGGGTTCTGAGGATTGCAGAACTTTTCAGCTTGCAGGGTTAATGTGTCAGTTTAAGTGAAATTATGTTTATATTTAATTGTACTGTCCTTTATTTTCCAAATATTTTCATAGAGTTAGAATCACAGAATCATAGAATGCCAGGTTGGGAGGGACCTCAAGGATCATCTGGTCCAACCTTGTTAAGTTGCTAAGTCCTAACAATTGTACTTTTAAGAAAATAGTCCTTGTGGCCTGATTTATGATGAGATGTTTTTAGAATCAGAAAATGCTGCAGCAGTGCTGGGTTTCTTTGTTTACTGTTCTGTTGCTGGTAGGTTAGTGAAATACAGGATTTAGTCTGACCTCCAAAAAAATTCAAGTTCTGCTGCCCTTGCCTGGATCTAGATTAGATGGATATTCTCAGGTAGTTGCTTATTTATTTTTTTTCTAAAACCCTGTACATTTGCATTTGGTTTTCTGCTTATCTGGATTAACCAGGTCCTAACCAGGTCCACCAGCATTTGATGAGTTAAAAACTAAGTCAGTGGTTGATCTCAAAGTCTGAGTCAGATCAGTGTGTGGGTGTGAAAGCAGAAATGGCAGCAGAGCTCAAGGACCAAAACCCATCAGCCAGTGGGTGTGTTTGCTTCTGTGTGATGTCCTCCCTGGGAAGGAGGTGATCTGAAGGGTTTCTGAAAGAGATGGGGTTTATTTTTTTGGCAGAGTTATAATGTACTGAGGTCACCTGGAGACCTGCCATCGTGACCATTGGGGAAACAGTGAGGTACCAGTGAAGGGCACCTGTGAACTTCTTGAGAAATGGAGAACTTAATTATTGCTTTATGACCCCAGGGTGCCTGTTCCAGCCCGTGTCCCAGTGATGTTGCTTCTCCTCCACCCCCTTAGTTCTGTCATTCCTGGGCTTGAGACTTTGCCTGAGGATCACAGCACATCAGGAGTTCTCCTGGGTCATCTGTGCCACCAGGTTTCTCTGGGTAGCTGGTGTTCCCTTAATCTCCTGCCCACACTTTTGCTGTTGCTGGTTGAAATCATCCATTTGTCTCCATCTAGGGGAAAATAGAGAAAAAGCCAGAGTCAGCTGCTGCTGCCCGAAAGCCTGAACCCAGTGCAGTCTCTAAAATGGCTACTGCTAAAACAACTGTATCAAAAGAGAGTGCCCCAAAACAACCCAATGGGAAAGTGAGTTCATTTCAGACTTTTCTCTGTGGGAGATGAAGGAAAACATTTCTATTTGGAGTCACTTTCCCTTCTCTTCAGCTCTTCTGCTTTCTCCTGTCAGTGTCACTGTTCCTTGCACAGACACTTTTCCAGTTCTTTTGTGTAAACCCTGAGATACTCTCAGTTCCACACACTCAGCCATCACTGCTGTAGGTGCCTTTTCCATGTCTGCTGTCACTGTAGATGTTTCCCTTTTCACTTCTGGGTAGATGGGCCTGACATTGGGTCAGAGGTTTCCCTTCCAGCCAGTTCTTCATACACGGCGCTGCTTTGGAACTGGGAAGAGACAGCTTTAGTGGATATTCACAGAATATTAAGGGCTTTGTGTTTTTCCTGCAGTTCTTCCCCCCCAGCTGTAGCCACCTAACTGTGCACGAGGTGCTCCCCGTGCAGGGGGTCCCTCCAAAGCTGTTGTGACACGGGATCGCAGCACGCGGGGACGGGCAGTGAGGCAGGAGTGCTGCAGGTCTGGCTTAATTCCCATTTTACCCTTCATTGCTCATGAATGGACAGAGTCTCTGTGCCTCTTGAGAAGTCAGTAAACCACCATAAACCATTGCAGTACATTTTCAGAGCTGCTGTTGCACTGAATCCGGTCTTTCTGAACTGGCCAAGGAGCTTTTGGAAACCGGCTCAAGTGAGAATGTTCTGGTGATTCCTTTTGTGCTTCAAATTCATCACCCCTTTCTAGAAGGTTCCTTAGTTACAGCTTCTGCCACGTTTTGTGCTCTGTTGAATTAACTCCCAGACTAAACACGTGTTGTAACTAACCTCTGTGAACACGGGCCTGTCACTAATGCCCTTGCTGCCCTGGTGAGTAAAAGCTCACTCCTTAGCATCTCCTTCTGCAGCTTGAAAAAGCCCAAGTCATTTTAGCTTAAAGGAGGAACAGTCTCACTGCCATAACTCATCTGATGAAATCCAACTGCAGGTTTGACAGCCTTCACCAGCAGAATTGTTGCTCAGACCAGGCTTTACTGCCCAGAGGTTCTGAAGAGCATTACCCAGGACAGAGGGACACCGAGCACAGACCCAGAGCTGGTGACAGCCTTGTTGGGAGTGTTGGCCCCATGGCTTTGGCCTGTGGTTCTCCCTGCTCTGGGGCAGCTCTCACCAGAGAGCTCCTGGGAAGCTCCACAGGGGCCAGGGAGGAGCCCAGCCCTTGGCTGATGCCAACCCAGGAGGGCCTGGAGGAGCCATCTCCCCGCAGTGCCTGCGCCCGCACTAACTCTGTCTCTGCAGCTTCTTGTTCCCCTCACTTTTTTTTCCTCACTCTCCTCCTCAGTTGCTTTCACACCTAATATGGGTTGAGTTTAACACAGCTCCTTGTACCCCACCCCGTGTTCGAGCATCCATTCCAGCCTGCTGTATGACAACTCTAACCAGTCCTCTTCCCTTGTGTTGTTTTCCATTCTGTAACGTTCCAGGTCCAGATAGTCTCCAAAAAAGCGAACTACAGCCATGTTCAGTCCAAGTGTGGTTCCAAGGACAATATTAAGCATGTCCCTGGAGGTGGGAATGTAAGTATGGGCTGTGGGCAAGCTGCCTTTCTACTAACTCCTTCTCTTGTGCCATGGATTTACTTGTCAGTCGTACAAATGCTGTGTTTCAGGCAGAAAGGTGTGGCAGTTTCAGGGCTCCTGTAAACCAGGGGCTGCTGTGTGTGTTGTTTCACGGTGCTGCAGATACACCTGACCTGTTTCTCACATGGTTTCTGTGACACTGGTGACCAAATGTAGGATGTGCACACCACTGACCCCGGGAGACAGCTCACCATGGATTCTCTCTGCAGTCAGTGGAGGCACCTCATCAGTCCTCTGACCTGTTTTAGATGTCTGATCTTTTTCAGATGAAATGAAATGTGCCCTAGAAGCACCCGGTGCTCTCTGCTGGCTGACAGAGCAGGTCTGAGTCAGATCAATTTCACCTCTTGTTTCATGAGAAGGGAGACTTCTAACAAGGAGGAGGAGAAGACTCTGGGGCTTAATCTTTGAGCTGCAATTCATTTCTACACTTAAAGGCTACTGGGTTCTCTGGCAGCAGAGTTGAGCTTATTAAACTAGAAGGTTAATCCTGTAACGTCTGTGTGCTTGGTTTGGAGAACTGGATCCTGAAAGTGTCTGACAAAAAACCCCAAGTGACTATTTAGATACTAAAGCTTTTGAACATACAACCACAGTTTGGCAGGCTTGTTTCCTGGGGGTAAAGCTGCACTTCCTGAGAAAACCCACTCTAGGCTGGTTGTGCTAGGGATGTGTTGCAGAAATAGAAAGACTGGATGGTTTCAAAAAGACACTGGAGTCCCTAAGCCCAAGGGAGTGTCTTCCATTGATATTTGACCACACCAGGTTCCTGAGGAGCCACATCCAGTGACCACATCTTGGGATGCCTCCTCTGTTCCTAGTGCCTGAGAGCCAGCAGCACAGAAGCTCCCTGTGTCCTTGCTTTGGGTAGGGGTCATGGGCCAAATACTCTGTGTTTTGGGACAAATAGTCAAAAATTCTGGGGCCAGAGTTAGTGTTGCTGTATGGTCAGTGTGTTCTGTTTGAGTTCTGGCTCAGTGGATGCAAATGCTACGTAGGACCTGCCTGTGGGGCCAACTACCCTGGCCACTTTTCCTGGGAAATACTTTTGTATTTGGCTGAACCTCTACTCTCCATGACCAGTTCTTCCTTAAGTCTTTACAAGAGGAACCAGATTTGGCTTCTTAAACTTGCTCTCTGCAGCTTGCTTGCCAAGAAGGTACAAGTCAGATGTTGAAGCTTGACTCCCCCTTGGCAGTCTCTGCTGCTCTCCTTGCCTTTCAGTTTGTGGGTTCCCACCAGGGGTGGGACTTGCCTTTCCTGTTTGGTATTTCCATGACTTGTGGAGCTCATGCAGGAGGTTTCTCAGTGCCACAGAAAGAAAACCTAGTGGAAGGGGTCTCAAACACACTTCTCCTTCATTTGAGGCCAACAGCAACATGATTTAAATGCAGGGGATATTTTCCTTGCCTGATTAACTGCATTAGTGAACTGTTCTTTTTTCTAACCAATCATCCAAGCTGTCCTGTCCTGGGGACATTCCCAGCTGTAGGGGACAAGTGTGTGCCTGCTTTCTTTCTCTCTTCTTCCACACCCTGCTTTCCCCAGTGCACTTTTTCTCCTTGCCCAACTACTGAACCTCTTTGCTTTGAGGATAGAGAATGAAGTGCTGCTTATTTACAGGTTCCAGGTGCCCCCAAAGCAGGTCCAGGCAGTGGTTCCCAGCTCCCCAGTGCCCCCAGGCAGGGCCAGTGTGAGTGGACAGTCTGGTTTCCTAGAAAAGCATTTCCTGTTCTTCATATTTGTGTCTGATCACTCCCCCTGGGGCACTGGAAGATTAGTGTCCAGTTCCAAGATGTTTTCTTGTTCAAATAGTTAACTTGATAACTTCTGATAGAAGACCTCTGTACCTCACTGCTAGTAGGGTTGTCTGGAAAGTCCATTGTTTTAGTCTCTGGCTTCAGTCAAAGCCTTCAGGAATCCTGTGGACAAGAGCTGTGGTTAGTAGCAAATTACACTTCAGCTTAAGGTTTGCTCTGGTAGGAGTGATGGATGTTCTACCAAGTGAGGTGGTTCCTAGTTGGTGGTTCCTCTCTCTCTACACAGAGATACCATCTTCTCCCCTCCAAGAGACCCAAGAAGACATGTTCAAAAGCAGTAGATATTGTTCCTAGTTGCATTACATATGCCAAAAAGTATCTAGACATAAACATAGTTAGATCTCCTGGGTAAAAGCTTGTGTTGTGCTTTAGACTTTTCCCCCCTCTCATTTTAAAGAAAGCAGCAGTAAAGAGGAAGATGTTCCAAGGTGCAGGTAGTGAATGTGTTCCTGAAGGTTTAACAAGGTGATCTGGAATGTACTGGTGTTTCTCTGCCCTTTTTTCTTGACCTGCTTAGATGGATTGGGAAGTGGGGAGAGAAAGAAAATCCAAAGAGAGATGAGGATCCCATTTCTGTATCCAGCTTTCAGATCTGAAGGTTGTTTCTGGCACCAGACTCTGAGTATTTGGCTCTATAACTTCAAGCCCAGGCCTTTAAACGTGTCTCCCACTGCAGGCTCAACACAACAACTCAAATTAGCAGAAATAAATGCACTTCCATGTAGGTAGAAATGCCTGGATTTCCAGGTGAAACCATGAGGAGTCATAACTGGCTCTGTCTGTCCTGGCTGGTAACAGCCACTCTGGGCTTAGAGCACATCCTGTGACAAATGCAGCTTCGTCCCAGCTCCAGACCAGACTCAGCAGCCATGGTCTGACCTTCCAGAGTGCCTGGGCTCACTGAGGCAGGAACATGGAACAGGCTGCACCTGCTGCTCTGCCAGTCCTGAGCACACAGGACAGCAGGGCTTTGACTCATCCCTCCCCACACACTGGGTGGACTCGTGCTTCCTGTCTTGCAAATGATCGTGATCATTCCCTGGAAGCTTTTAGAGAAAGGGAATGAATTCTTGTCACATTCAAAGAGACAAATTTTCATTTTCTCTGGGAGAGGATCAGGAGCAGAACTCTGTGCATGCAGGTGCCAGCTGGTGGTTGCTGACCCAGCTGGGAGAGGTGATTCCCTCAAAGGTTAGTACCAAAACACCCCAGATTTTTTCCCATGGAAAGTTATAACTTGCTAGGGGGTTAGACCAGAAGTTCCTTCTGGTATAAATTATCCTGAGCTTCTATGAAATGGAATTTCATGGAATTTCTCCCAATAGTTAGACAAGAATTTCATTCTGGAAGAGAGGAAATTTTCATTCACCTGGAGCTGCAGGAGGAATTCTGGTGTCAGGAAGAGGCTCCATGCAGGGCACTCAGTCCAGGGGTCAAAGATAAAACCTATTTTTAGCAATTATTGTGACTCCACCTTTGTCCCACCCCAGAGGAGACACTTCTCCCCAAATTCAAACTGATGTCCACAAACACCATGCTGGAATATTTGGCTTGTTGACTTGGAAGAAGGTAATTTACTGAGTCATGAGTGTCTCATGGCTTCACGCTGCTCACTGAAGGTTTCTGTGCCAGTGCCAAGTCACTGGTAGAATGAGGTTAAAGGAGATAATACTGGGATGGAAATGGCTTCCCCAGTCCCAGGGTTTGTCTTTGAGAGGGTTAATGGGGCAAGGGAGGGGACTGTCCCCTCTGCTCTGGTGAGTCCCCCCTGCAGGGCTGGTCCTGCTCTGGGGTCCCCAACACAGGAAGGACATGGAGCTGTTGGAGAGAGGCCAGAGGAGGCCCTAGAGATGCTGGGAGGGCTGGAGCAGCTCTGGGACAGGCTGGGAGAGTTGGGGTGTTCAGCCTGGAGAAGAGAAGGCTCCAGGGAGACCTTAGAGCACCTTCCAGTGCCTGAAGGGGCTCCAGGAAAGCTGGGGAGGGACTTGGGACAAGGGCAGGGAGGGATGGGAGCAGGGGGAAGGGTTTCCAGCTGGCAGAGGGAGCTGGAGATGAGATGGGAGGGAGAAATTGTGTGCTGTGAGGGTGGTGAGAGCCTGGCCCAGGTTGCCCAGGGAAGCTGTGGCTGCCCCATCCCTGGCAGTGTTGAAGGGCAGGTTGGATGGGGCTTGGAGCAGCCTGGGCTGCTGGGAGGTGTCCCTGCCCATGGCAGGGGGTTGGGATCTAGGTGACCTGGAAAGGTCCCTTCCAGCCCAAACCATTCTGTGTTTCTATGGTAGCTTCTTTGAGCAGTTTGTTCCATCTGGGCATTCTGATCCTTCCTGGTGTCACATTCTCAGCAGGGAGTGCAGACCCCTGTGAGGAGCCTGGCTGTGAGACATGGGTCACTCTGCATGTTGGAGATGGTAGAGAGAAAATGAACTGGTGGCTTGTCTGGCCCTACAGCAGTAGAGTAGAAGGCTGAGTAGATCCCTGACACCAGTCCTGGGGACTGTCTGGAGGTGCCCAGGCAATGACCCATGTCATCAGAGGCAGAGCCACCCCTGGGCAGGAACAGTCTGAGGAACATGGCAATGGGATCAGCTTACTTTGGTCCCTCTCCCAAGTGCTTTTTTATTCCATGAATGCTCCAGGAACTCAAGGCTGCATTTCTGGTTGCTGCTCATCTGTTACTTGTTCTGGTCTCAGCTTCTCTCTGCTCACATTAACCCCTTCTGGCTGGTGCAGACTTTTAAATAGCCCTGAAACTGCCTCCAGAGTTGGGCAAACAGTGGCTGGGAAGTTGATAGGAGAAAATAATGTGGTGGAAAAGGGGTGCAGCTCCTGAAGTGTCACCTGGTGTTTGAGGTGGCCCATTGGCCTCCAGATTTCCAGGAAACGTTTCTTTATGTTGAGTTGTTTCTTTTTGCCTCTTCAGGTGCAGATCCAGAACAAGAAAGTGGACCTTTCCAAAGTGTCCTCAAAGTGTGGCTCCAAAGCAAACATCAAACACAAGCCAGGTAGGAATTTCACCATTCCCTCATGATGTGTCTGTAGATGCTGCAAGTGGTTTATAGATAGTCCTGAGTTGTCACTGGAACAGTTGCAAGGGTTTGTTGCTTTCAGGGAGTGTTCCTGGAAATGCTGCCCAGCTTCTTAGCAAGTCCTGGTGGTTTCATCAGGGGAGAAGGGGATTAGGAGATGTGGGATTTCATCTTGCCTCTGAAGATAACCATGTGCCTCAGCCCAGTTCTCTTTTTTCCTCCTCATTTGATTTAAAAAAAACCAAACAAACAAATGAATTGGATACTTCCCAGGAGGATTCCAGGAGTCTGGAAGCTTCATCCAGTTTGGAGCACTTTGGGGCTCTCAGCACACGAGTGTTGTGAAAGGATCAAGTCACTTCCCTCCAGTTCCTCAAAGCAGATAGAAGGGTCTCCTCATCCTGCAGTTCAGCAGCAGCTCCTGGCTGGGATAAAACACTCGTGGCTCTTCCAGGACATATCCTGGGAATGCAGGAATTATTTGCTCCCCACTGAGAACACAGCAATTCCTCTGCCTGAATTCCTGCAACTCCAGGGGTTCCTCACCCAGCAAGGACCAGCCCCTGGCTCAGCTGGAGCTTGGGCAAGTCTGGAGTTCAAGGTACCAGAGGAGGTTGAGCTGCACCTTCGTAGCCTCCTAAAACATGGTCAGTTCACTGAGTTGTGCTGGACAGAAGGACATTCATCTGCCCAGGAAAACTCCTGGCACCCCAGCGTCCCTGCACGAGGGACAAAGTGCACTGACCCAAGCTGAAAAAAACAAAAACTACTCCAAGCCTGTCTTTGTCTGCTCCTGGGAGTTCCCTGCACCCTTCCTGCTAGCCTGGTAGGTTGAGAGCAGTGGAACCTTCCCAGCCAGCACCGGGCTCTGACGGCTCCTGTTGGGAGCAAAGTGCCACAGCCACGGCCTCTGCTGGGGCTCTGCAGGAACACGCTGTGCATGACAAGCACTGCCCTTCTCCAGGGCTGGGGAAAGCAGAAGACTCCATCCAAAATTATCTCTTGGCAGATGTTTTAGCTGATTTTTGTTAGACCCAACCAGCTGTTCCCATGGCTGGCTGTGCAAGAGCTTCCAGAAGTGCTGGGAACTGTTTGATGGTGGCACCAGGAGGCAAAGTTGTGCTGAGCTGTGCTCAGATGGGGTGGGGGTTTTGAAAAACTTCCTGGAACATGGACTGCATGTGCAGTCTGATACATTCATGGGAACTGCAGTAAGGAAACCTTGCTAGAAATCTGCAGTTGTTTTTCTGACCTGCATGTTCTCCAAGCACCTGAAGTGTCCATCCAGTTCCCACACTTGACTTCTCCTGCCCGCGCGGGTCAGGCTGGGGCACAGGGGCTGGGGCAGGGAGGAGTGTCAGGGATGCAGGAGGAGTGGGAAGGGAGACGAGCAAAGGAAGTTGATGAAAAGGAGCAGAACATGTCCCAGCACCAAGGATTGCACAGATGGGCTGAGCTGGCAGAGACCTTGGCAAGGGACAGGAGTGGGCAGCTGGCATCAGCCATCAGGAACACTCCAGTGAGGGCTTGGGTGGGACTGGCATTTCACACCTCCACTGGGGGATGCAGATACACCAGCAGGTCCAGGGAGGCTGCTGGCAGGAGGATCTCCTCCAGCCTGTCTGCCCACCTGAGGGCATCTCCAGGGCTTTGCCATGCAGCTCTGCTTGCTTGCAGCATTGTTTGGCCTGCCCAACTGGAGATCACCCTTGATCCTACCTTTTTTTAAACTGAACCTTAACAGCAGGTGGGCTGAGGCACTAAAGGTACCACTTGGGTCATGTCCCTCCAAAGTTCACAGAGTCCTCAGTGGGGCTGGGAAGGGGACAGACCTCAGGTGGGACCATTCTGGAGGCACTAATAAACTCACCCCTGCACAATCTTGTTCTAGGGGGAGGAGATGTTAAAATTGAGAACCAGAAGCTGAACTTCAAGGAGAAGGCCCAAGCCAAAGTGGGTTCTCTGGACAACGTGGGACACTTGCCAGCAGGAGGAACCGTGAAGGTGGGTGCAGCAAGCTCTGGCACATCAGGGGAGGGTTTAAGTTTGCTTCTTCTCCCTGTCCTGCTGTGGATGTAGTGCAGTTTCTCCCCCCCCAGCTTTTTGTAGCCATCTGCTTGTTTCTTGGACGTCTGTTGTGAACCCCAGGAGCAGGAGCTGAAAAGGAGAGAGCTGTGAACCAGCTCCATGGCGTGGGCTCCCTGCCAGGTGTTACTCAGGGGGCTTTTCTGCCCATATGCACCCATCTTCTGAGGATCTGAGAGCAGAGACCACTCCCTAAATCATAAACCCATCAGAGAAGCTCTCTGTGGCCCTTTCCCTCATTTCTTAACCCCAGTAAAGCAGGTGAGATGGCAAGAAGGCACCTTGCAGCTCTGAGGAGCAGTTTTCAGCCCGTGACTTGAACTTCTGGGCTTGACCTGTGGTGCCAGGGAATGGTGGGGATGATGTTTAGATGGTCACTAATGCTGGGACTTTTATGTGAAACGTCACTTGCTTCTTAACTGGCTGGAAGAGGAGAAAACAATCCTGTGGTCCAGCAGAACTGTTAAAATGTGACTTAGTCCTTTGCAGCAGGACAGGGAGGAGAAGAAACCCCTCCTAAACACCAGCTCTCTGAGTTGTCTCAGCATTGTTTTGTGGGAGAACTCTTGTCTGGTGGAAGGGCTTGGAGTCCAGCTGGGTTGAGCCCTTGTGGGAACTGGAAAGGAATAATCCCTGTCCAGAATAATCCCTGCAGCAGAGTCCACAAGTATGTTCAGAACATGCTCCATCACCCCCTGCAGACCAGGTCTGAGGTGACTGCAGAGAAGGTGCTGGGGACACATCAGGCCTCTCCTGTTTCCATCCCTTCATGTGAACTTCTCATGGGGCTCAGGGAAAAGCTGAAAGGAAGCAGAGAAGCTGCTGCTGTCCTGGTAGGGACCTTTCTGCCACAGGGCCTGGCTGTTCAGTTCACTGCAGTGTCTGGGCCATCTCTTGCTGCTGTTTGCTGGTAACTGGGGTTTCTACTGAAGTTCTACCATCTTGCCTGGTCAGGCTTAGTCTGGTTTTGTAATACTTTTCCCCCATCTCCAGGGTGGCTGGAGTCTCTGTCCACAACACCTTCACCCAGTACTTTTTGAGGCTCTAACATTTACCCTGGCAAAACAGAGACCAAATCTTTTCCCTGCTGCATCCCACGGGTCTCAGGCAGTGCTGTCATCGGGGCAGGTGGCACTTAGGGACTGTCACACCTGCCCAGGAGGGCTGGTTGTTCTGGCTCAGCCACCCTCTGTGGCTGTCAGGGAGGTGTGAGGACCATCCAGGTCCCTGTAGTTCCTGTGGAAGAATCTGGGTACTGGTGTTGCTGTCAGCTCAGGGGTGGGAACTTGGACCGCAGAAGAAGGCCAGTGGTTTTCCTGCTTGTGGAAAGAGGGGCTGTTCCTGGGGAGCAGAGGGGCTGTTCCCAGGGGCTGTTCCTGGGGAGCAGAGGGGCTGTTCCCAGGGGCTGTTCCTGGGGAGCAGAGGGGCTGTTCCCAGGGGCTGTTCCTGGGGAGCAGAGGGGCTGTTCCCAGGGGCTGTTCCTGGGGAGCAGAGGGGCTGTTCCCAGGGGCTGTTCCTGGGGAGCAGAGGGGCTGTTCCCAGGGGCTGTTCCTGGGGAGCAGAGGGGCTGTTCCCAGGGGCTGTTCCTGGGGAGCAGAGGGGCTGTTCCCAGGGGCTGTTCCTGGGGAGCAGAGGGGCTGTTCCCAGGGGCTGTTCCTGGGGAGCAGAGGGGCTGTTCCCAGGGGCTGTTCCTGGGGAGCAGAGGGGCTGTTCCCAGGGGCTGTTCCTGGGGAGCAGAGGGGCTGTTCCCAGGGGCTGTTCCTGGGGAGCAGAGGGGCTGTTCCCAGGGGCTGTTCCTGGGGAGCAGAGGGGCTGTTCCCAGGGGCTGTTCCTGGGGAGCAGAGGGGCTGTTCCCAGGGGCTGTTCCTGGGGAGCAGAGGGGCTGTTCCCAGGGGCTGTTCCCAGGAATCAGAGGGGCTGTTCCCAGGGGC
>NW_009952448.1:162174-173635 GCF_000747805.2 Chaetura pelagica | reverse complement strand
TCCACATCTCCACCCATGCTTTCTTCAAAGCCATGCTATTCCTATGTTCCGGATCAATCATTCACAACCTTCCCTTCTCTCTTCCCCTCTCTCCCCCCTCCTGCCCCTCTCACCTGCCCTTGTGTCCTGCAGATTGAATCTCACAAGCTGACGTTCCGTGAGAAGGCCAAGGCTCGGACAGACCACGGAGCAGAAATCGTCGTCTCCAAACCCCCCAACCTTTCCAGCAGCACTTCCCCCTGGCGTAGCACACCCGGCAGCCAGAGCCTGGCCTCAGTCGCCTCCTTGTCACCGCTGCAACAGCCAGCCCCCCTGGCAGCCCCTCCTCAGCAAGGCTTGTGACCCCCCAGCCCCTGCTCACCCCGCCCCCCGACGTGACGCAGCTTGGCCCTCTTAACCCGGCCTCTGGCTCCAGGTGGGGAAGGGGGCAGCGTTTAGCAGGGTCTCCTCAAGCAGCCCTGGGGACTCCCCCCTGCCCAAGCAGGCCGGGCTCTGCTGGTTCCTTTTTTGGGGCTCCCTTCCCTCTCCACTCCTCATCCCTTGTGCTTTTCAGGGGGTCCCTCGGTCAGTGTTAGTGTCGTGTGTCGGGGACGGGCACGACGGGACGTCCAGGCTGTGTCTGGCTGTCCTGAGCAGGGGGGAGATGCAGGTGGAGCCCAAGCTGCTGGTGGCTGCAGCCAGGCCAGAGTTAACAGGGATAAGCTGTGATCTTTCTTTCTTTCTTTCTTTCTTTTCTTTCTCTCTTTTTTTTTTTTTCTTTTTAAAGCCCCCTTTTCCCTCCTTGCTGCTTCAGTTTCTGCTGATCCCGTTTGATGATGATATATATTATACACACACATTAGGCTGTTTTAACTGTTGACTTTAACCTTTTATTCTTTGTGACGCTGTGTTGATGATTTATCGTGCTGCAAACCCAGGCTAAGTTTCCTTTTCTCTTTCCTCCTCTTCCTAACCCTAGGAGAGTAGAGACATTAACCGCTGCTGCAGTGCTGGCTTCTTACTGACATATCCAGCAATTGTAACTCTTTTTGTTGGTGGTTGGTTGGTTGTTGTTGGGTTTTTTTTTAATATTTTTAAACGATGGAGCAAATTCATGGGGTTAAGCCATGTCTGAAATGAAAGGCACAGGAATGTGTTGAAGGGAAACCTTGTTGTGAGAGATGAGGTGGAGCCTGTGTTGACCGCAGTGAGACGCGTTGAGTCTGATGCTGGTAAAAAGAAAATAAGCCCTCCTGTAGGGCCAAACCTCCAGCCCTGGAGGGTGCCCAGGACCTTCTGCACATCAGCAAAGGCAAAGATGGTTTATTTATTAACTTGCAGAGCCAAAGCCCTGGGATTCTTCTTCTTTCCAGCCAGGGCCTGAGGTCTGGAGGATGAGCAGGAGGCTGCTTGGCGGTGCAGGTGAACGCAGGTCCTGAGGTCTGTGGTTGTTGCGTGTGGTTGTTTTGCCAGAGGCTGAGGTGTGAGTGACCCGGGGGTGGGGGAGAGAGAGCCCGAGGTGGGGACAAAGGGACAGACCACCTCTCCCCCCCGGGCTGTGAGGCAGGGGTAGCAGAAGGTCTGTGGAGGGCTGGGAGGGAGGCAGAGCCCCGGGCTGGGGCAGGGGAGGCAGGTTTTCAGTGCCAGGGAGTTGCAGCTCTGACTAGGAAGGAGATTTTTTTTTTTTTTAATTTTTTTTTTTTTTTCTTTACCTTTGAGGTGTGAGCTCCTCGTTCCGTGTTGCAAATGACACTAAAAGAAATGAAATGTAAATAAATTTAAAAAAAAAAAAGTTAAAAAAAGCAAAGCGCGTCCTTGGGTCGTCAAACTAATTTAAAGTGAAAAGCAAAAGGAAAACAACAGCAACAAAAATTTAAAAAAAGCAGAATAACAAAACAGTGGGATCCAAGTGAACTGAACCAGGCGTGTGCTGAGGGGGGGCTGCTCAAGGAGGGACAGAGGGAAGCCTGCAGCTTCCCAGGCTTGTGGGAATCTTTCTTTGGGAAGCCGACAATGACACGATAACCCGGAATCTGTATTTACACACAAAGATTCTTATTGCACTTGTATTTTTTATATTAAAGTTTGCATGATTTCTAATAAAATGGCATTAAAATGTACTAGTTTGCATCAAAGTCGTCTGCTAGTTTCATAAGTGCTTTTCCTCTGGATACAAATTGAAACGAGCGATGCAGATTTGCACCTGAAAGGGGCGGTTATATATACCCCATCACTCCCAGTGCTTCCCTTCCCCTTCCACCTCCCTCCTCCCCACCTCTCCCCTCCAAACCACATCCCTCGAATCCCAAACCAGGGAATGCAGCCGAGCTGGTGCCTCCCTGCCCTTGTCTTGTGTGTCCTCGGTGTCCCCACCCAGCCCTAGAGTAGCTGGTACTAACCCCCGGGACCTTCCTGCTCTCCTGCCCCCTGGCAGGGCCTGGGCAGGGGCTGCAGCAGAAGCTGCTCCAGCTCTGGGCTGGGCTTGGAAACCTACTTTTTTTGAGCTTTGTGGTGATGCTTGGAAACCCCCCCGGCTGGTCCCACGGCCGCCCCCCCGCATGCCCCCCCCTTGGTATATATCACTGCCCCTTCGCTGACGCTTCCTTCTTGCTCTTACTGCTAAATTCTAAACACCAGCTTGATCTTCTCAGTCTTGAGGGTTGGTTGGTTGTTTCTTTGGGGTTTTTTTTGTTGTGGTTTTTTTTTTTTCCAACACTTGAATTTGAAGGGAAGTTTGGAGGAGAGAGACTGAGGTCAGGTGGGTCCCCTCGGGAGGGGAAGGCAGGGGCTGCGTTTCCCCAGCAAGAAGGTGAATCCGCCCAGAGGGGCTGGTGCCCACGGGGGGCCTGGAGCCCTGGTCCAGCCTCCCCGGGCGGGCAGAGGGACAGGGAGGTTTGTGCTGGTGGGAACAGTGAAGGCTGGTGGAGGTTGTGGGTAACCAAAGAGCAGGTGGGAGCTGAGCTGCCCTTCCTGCTGCTGCTGGGCCATGCAGAGGTGCCAGCGCAGGGAGGGAGGCAGCAGGGCCGGGTCTTGGCTCAGGTGCTGCAGGAGGAAGTGGCAACAAACATTGCACTTTATCTTCTGAGAATGCAAAAAAAAAAAAAGACAAGCAAGCAAAACTCTTCATACCCTGGAAGGGACGGAACTGCCACCTCCCCCTGCCTTGCTTTTGCCAGGGGCACTGACTGCTCTGCAGCCCTCGGGCACAAACCTCCCCAGCCCCTGCGCAGCTGCACCGCCCGCCTGGCCTGTGCTTCCGTGCCACTATCACTTGTTGTGCCTGTGTGTGTGTAGCTGACAAACAGTCCAGAGCCACTAGTTCGGTGTGGTTTGTCTAGGACAGCTTGAGTTTTGTTGTGGATTATTTTTTTTAATTTCGTTTTGTTTTAAGGAACCAGCTGTACATCCTGTTGGCCTGGGAAGGGATCGGTGTGTGATAATGATTTTAGTTGCCTGGCTGGAGAGATGGGAAAGAGCTGGTTAGTGCTGAGACCTTTAATGAACCCTGTGGAGAAGCTGCTGATTGGGCAGAGCAGGGGAAGGGGCTGTGTTTGCTGTTGGCTTGATCTAGGACTAGAGGTGGGAAATTCTTGGGGGGAAAGAAAAATAAATGAGTTGTGGTCTGAATTAGGTGCGACTTGAATGTACATGTTCCTGTCCTGAGATGCCTCGTATGGGGCTTGGCTTTCTCTGCAGCTGCTCCTGGGGAGATAGAGGGGAGGGCTGAGGTGGCCAGAGCAGCTCTCAGACCCTGCTGAGCTGGGAGAAGTTGGGTGCTGGTGGGCTCGGTCCCTGCTGGATGGGGCACAGGGCGTGGGCTGCACTCGAGGAGCCTGTTCCTGCCTTGGGCAAGGGGCTCAAAAACGTTTCCTCAGCCAGTGGTCGGGGTGAGCGTTGACTTGGGGGTGTCTGAGCTGCTGGGGAGGCTGAGCAGGCAGCACGGGAGGCAGGGCTGGATGGGGGCTCCTGTCCCCCAGGGGCTGGTACCCCCCCAGCTGCTCTGGCAAGAGGGGCTCCCCACAGCCCAGGCTGCTGGGCCGGAGCCTCTCCCTGTGGGTCAGTGGCACGTGCAGTGACTTTGGGGTTTTTTTATACTGTTCCAGTACATTCAAGTAACCAAGTTTGTGGGCTTGAGGCCACAGGAGGCTGGGGGCGGCGGGGGCTTCACTGGCCCCCCCCAGCAGGCCCCTGCCCTTGGGCCGGGGTCCTGAGTGCAAACTGAATGTAGTTTTCTACGCTGACCCTCTCGCTGTTGTCCCCGCGTCGTGTCGGTGTGTGACTGGGGCTCTGGGACCCTCGTGTGTTTGTGTCGTTTGGGCAGAATGTCTAGTTTTCCTTGGGTGTCGGTGATGTCCTCGGGGTGACAGGGGCTCCCGTGCCCTGTGGAAGGAGGGAACAGCCCAGCCCCTCCTGGGCTGGTCGGCGCTGTCCCTGCGAGTGGCCGGAGCTGTCAGGCTTGGGAGAAATGTCACCCAAAAGAGGAGAGAAGTCCCCCCAAAGCCCCCCCGGGGCGGGGGGGGGGGGGCAGCCTGTGGGGTGGAAAAGAACCCTCCGGGTGGCAGCAACGGGAAGCCTGCTCCATCTCTCCTCTCTCCCCCCGAGCTCGGGCTGGAGGCACCGTTTGCCTCTCCGTTCTCCCTCTCGCACGGGTCTCGCGGCCACCAGCGGGTTGGTGTCCAGAGCCAGAGCAGAGACGAGACTCCATCCTGCGCCCGTCGTGCTTGTCCCACCCCCGCTCAGCACTGCCTGCAGCTTCCTCACCCCTAACTTAGGTACCAGGAGTAACCACGTAGTGGGGACGTGACCGCGTGGAGGGGGAGGGGGGGGTGGGCTGAGAGGACCAGGAGGCTGGAGATGAGGGCTCAGGATGTGGGATCCAGGAGAACTGATCCCAGCTCCCTGTGGTCTCGGGGGGTCACTTAACCTCTCTTTCTGCCTCGGGTTCCCCAGCTGCAAGGTGGGAGGGATGATACTGGTACCTCACTGGGCTGTCGTGGGGCATGAGCAGCGTGTGAAGTGTTCGCTAAATGTGACTTATTATTACTATTTTGTGTCATAGGATGACTGAGCAGCAGCCCTGGCTCCCCGGGGGGTACAAGGCACTGCCTGGGGTGGGGGCACCGCTGTCCCTGTGCCCTGGTATGATCACGGGCAACGAGGGACAGGAGAGAAGGATGTTTTTTGCCAGATGGTGCCATGAAGTCAGGATATGGGACTGAGACTGGGAAACTCCTCCTCAATCCTTTTGCACAAGCATAACTTGAGCATCTTTACAGCAGTGAACCTGGGTCCCAAACTGCTGGGTTTGGATCAGATAAGATGGATAAACTCTGCCTTCTCCTGCTCAGGTAAGAGGCCAGATTTGTGCCTTGGCTTGTAAGGATTCCTCCAGGAACACAAAGCATGAAGAGCACAGTGCAATGAAAACCCAGTGACTACACAGCAGCCTGCTTGAACCCAAGGTCAGCAGGGAACCACGTAGTGGGGACGTGACCGCGTGGAGGGGGAGGGGGGGGTGGGCTGAGAGGACCAGGAGGCTGGAGATGAGGGCTCAGGATGTGGGATCCAGGAGAACTGATCCCAGCTCCCTGTGGTCTCGGGGGGTCACTTAACCTCTCTTTCTGCCTCGGGTTCCCCAGCTGCAAGGTGGGAGGGATGATACTGGTACCTCACTGGGCTGTCGTGGGGCATGAGCAGCGTGTGAAGTGTTTGCTAAATGTGACTTATTATTACTATTTTGTGTCATAGGATGACTGAGCAGCAGCCCTGGCTCCCGGGGGGGGACAAGGCACTGCCTGGGGTGGGGGCACCGCTGTCCCTGTGCCCTGGTGGGTGCTGAGGGGTGGGCTGGGGAGGGGGAGGTTAGTGCATGGGTGCAAGACCTGAGACAACAGCTCTGAGGGCTGGGGGGGCCGGGGCAGAGTCCCCTCCTGCCCCAGGGTAAATTCAGACCAGTTTTGTTTCTGCCTTTCTGTCTCGCCCTCCTGCGAGGGGCTCTAAGACTGTCGTCTCCTTAGCAACATTTCCCGAGTTGATGTTGTGATTCTGATTATTGTAAAGGGTTGAAATAAAGCTTCTAGATGTTCCTGCTCAGACTGGGCCTGTGTTTGTGGGGGGGGGTGGGAAGGCTGGGCTGGGGAGGGAGCGCACAGCCAGGAGGCAGTTGATGTCTTCAAGAAGGCAGGAAGAAAGGGGTGAGGCAGTTAGCTCTCCTCAACTCCCTGAAAGGAGGTGTAGGGAGGTGGGAGTTGGGCTCTTCTCTCAAGTGAATAACGACAGGACCAGAGGAAATGGCCTGAAGCTGCGCCAGGGTGGAGTTTAGACTGGGTATTAGAAATAATTGCTTTACCCAAAGAGGTGGTGGAGTCACCATCCCTGGGAGTGTTTAAACGAAATACAGACATGGTGCTGAGGGACATGGTGTAGGCACTGATGGTTGGACTTGATGACCTTCAAGGTCCCTTCCAACCAGGATGATTCTACAATGCTATGATTCTGATGTTGCGGCCTCTGATGCCTCCCAACCCCTGGAAAATTCCCCTTCCCTGGCTTTGCTCCTCTAGCCTGGGCTCAGAGAGGAGAGGGCTGCTGGGCTGCCACCCCCCCATGGCCACCACCAGCCCTTGGTGGCCGCAGAGTGGAGCAACACGGCTGGGCGCACACAAACACACACACACGCACACAAACACACACTTGGCACTGACCCACCCTCCCTGGCTCCTCAGCCAGCAGTGGCCAAGCAGGACAAGCCCAAGATCTGTTCCCAGCTCTGACTGAAGGGGGCCCTGAGTGCCACCAGCCCCTGACAGCAAGTGCCCCCCACCCCCCCATCTCTTCAGAAGAGCTTTTCTAGCTCAGCTGAGCACAGAGGATGGATCTGGCCCAAGATCCCAACCAGCCCTGGGGAGGGTTTAGACCTGTGGCCACTGGCCACCCAGGGAGGCTTCACCCAGGTCCCTCTGCCCAGAGCACCCAGCACCCATCACCCAGTTCCCATCCTGGCAGCCACAGTGGCTGGTTCCCCCTGGACACCAGCAGCACCAGGACATGCTCAGGTGCTCCTGGGGTGGCTCTGGGCCCTGGTGACTCTTGCTGGGTGGGGACACCCACACACCTCTCCTCTCTCTGCCACCACTGCTCTTCCCAGCCCCAGGAAACAGAGCAAGAAAATGACAAACTGCAGCCTTTCAGTTACTGAAATAAAACAGAAAAAAACCAAAAAGAATGAAGAGGACAGAGGCAGTTCCTACTCTATCCCTTTTTATTGTCTTTAATCTATGTTGTAAAAAGATCCAGTATCACATAACAGCCACTGAAGTATCCCAATATCACACTAGTTCTGAACCATTTAGACAATAGCTTTTAGTCTTTTTTTTTCCCTTTTTTTTTTCCTTTTTTTCTTTTTTTTTCTTTTTTTTTCTCTTTTTTTTTTTAAACCTGCTGGAAGGGAAAACCATCCTGCCCATTATGCAGGCCAAAAGAAACAAACACTGGTCAAATAATAGTGACAACTTCAAGCAAGTGAAATGAAGATGAGAAGTTCTGCGTGAACACAGGCTGCAGGACTCCCAGGGCCCCGTGCTGGTGCATCCGGGACCTCGGAGCATGGAAATGGCTCCAGCCCTGGCTCCTGCTCCCAGAGTTGCCCCCCAGCCCCCCACCCTTGTGCTTTTTGCCCCCAGCTACTGGCACCGCGGGGCTCCTGCACACCCACCTGCAGCGCGTCGGCTCAGATGGCAGCTCCGCTTAATTAAAGCCCATGAGGAGTAAATTAAATCTTAGTTGAGAACAACTGGGAGAACCAAAGGGTGTCCCCCCCCAAGGGAGGCTGAGCTGCCAGGGCAGGGAGCCCTTTGCCATCGTTCCCCTCTGCAGAACCAGCCTGGCAGCCACACTGGGCCGAGGGATTTTGCCACCTCCACCCCCCCTGGCAGGTGCTGCCAAACCTTGCCCTTGATTTCAAATACAAAGTGTAAGAAATGGTGAATAAAAACAACTGACCCCAGGCCCCGGTGCTCAGCTGCTGGGGGAGCAGCAGCCAAGCCCCCTTTCCAGCACCACCCCAGGGCTCCGGGCTCCAGGCTCCAGCCTGGTGCACAGTCCGTGTTCCTGCCCGCACTGTCCGGCCCCAGGGCTCCTTCCTGTGCCCTCCGAACGCTAACGAAGCCTCACAACAGCCCTGTGAGGTAGTCACTGTCTTCGTTTGACAGGGAATCCAAGGCAAAGCTGGGATTAAACTCCAGGTTTCTCGTGTAATGCTGAGCTAGTCACAATCCTTCCACAGAAATATGGTCCCTGGTTGTAGGAAACAAAGGATTTTGTGCCTCAGCTCCTGGCTTCCCGCAGGAGAAGGCGCTCACAGGCAGACTGGCAGCTACACTCAGGTCCTGTGTTGCACAAGTGACAGGGATCCGGCCTCCTTGACGTAGGGAGAAGAAATAAAATAACAAAAGTAGTAACAACGCAAGAGGACACAAAGTACAGGCAGCTCAGGAGGGACCAGTCACATCTCACACTGCGCTGTGGGGTGGCAGGGCCCTGCAGAGGCTCGCAGATCCTGCCTGGAATGTCGGGTCCACCCGGCAGCCCTCCTCAGGAAAAGAGAAGACGAGGAGACGATCCCCTCCCTGAGCGGAGCTGCTGCATCCCTGCCCTGCCCGGGAGCAGGCGCAGCCGCCACGTCCGTCGTCCTCGGGAGCAGCTCTGGCCCAGAGCTCAGCCTGGCCCGTGGGGATGGGGCCCAGAGCAGCTGCCTCCTTGTACCCAGCTCAGAGCCCCAGGCTGCGAGGAGCTGAGGAGGTGGGTGTCCAGGGAGCTCCCGTCAGGGTCCATAGCACTCCCAGTCCATTCCAGGCGACGCTGGTTCTTCCTACGCGGTGACCATGCACGGAGCCGACAGCAGGAGATTCAGACAACATTAATCTTCTAGGATGGAGAGAGATGACTTCACAAGGGATAAATAGAACTTTTATTTAAATAAACATTTGTGAACATCTTTATACAAATTACAAGTCCCCACACAATCCTCCAGCTCTGCCTAAGCGCCAAAGCTGCCGGGAGGGCCTTTGAGCAGATCCACCAGGATGTCGAGCAACTGGCTGTGCTGGTGGTGCAGGTCCCCAGGGATGGCTGCCATCTCGTAGCACAGACACGTCTCCACCATCTTGGAGAGCGACACACGGAAATCACGCAGGAGGCGGATGGTGTAGGAGTCTCCCTCCAGCACCAGGAGGTCACTGTCTGTCAGGGAGACTGTTGCTCGCCAGCCGTCATCTTAGTGAGGAGAAGAGAGGAGGTGAGGAGCAGGAAGGGTGCTGACCTGTGCCAGCCCTGCTGGCCTCTGCACCACCACGGCCAGGGGCAGTGCAGGTCCTCCCCATGCTCATTTTAGCCCTGAATCTCAACCAGGTCAAACAGTTCCCACCAAAGCCAGGCAGCTCTCCAACCCATCTCGCTGGGATCCTCCCATTGTTTCCCACAGGAAAGGGGCCAATTGCACAGCCTGTCTGAGCTCGAGGGCTGGAGACCAACTGCAGTGCTGCCAAAAACCCAGGGGCTGCATCAGCACATCTACAGGGAGGAAGGCTTGCTCCTCCCAACACATCAGCCATGGCTGAAGACCAGCCCAGCTCCTCATCCTCAGGGATGAGCCTCCAGGCACCACCCTGCTTGCTCAGCCTGCCTCTGGCTCCATTTCCCTGTCTCCTTGGAGAGCTACAGCTCACAGATTATCACCTTTGCAGCCCAAATACAGCAACACCCAGTCCAGAGCAAGAGGCTTAGAAAACTGAAGACAGTTGGCCAAGGAAACAAGCAGGGCTGCTCAGAGAGATGAGGAGCAACGACGCAGCAGCCCCTCAGATGGTGGGAGCAGGGTGCCTGGGGTGCCAGGGGGGTGTGCAGCTGTGCCAGCCCTGCAGCACTCACCTCGGACGTGGATGTCTGTGTCAGTCATGAGCAGCACAGCCAGCGGGTGGACCTGGGAGGAGTCCCTCACAAACACCCCCCCGTTGGACTTCACCGCCATGAAGTAGGTCAGCCAGCGGCTGTACAGCTTGGAGGCCTCTCTGCACGGGGAGAGCTGAGTCAGCCACGGGCAGACCTGCTGGTCTCTGGGCCTGGCACATGCTGGAGCAGTGCCAGGGTCCTCAGCACAGCCAGCTGGTGTGGGAGTGTGCATGGTCCTCCTCCCACCATGGTGTCAAGACACAGAGCACCCACCTGTTGATGGTTGACTTGTGGAGCAGGACGGTGCCAGCCTTTGTCCGATATGCGTAGCTGTTGGGCTTGAACTTCCCCTGACGGGTCACTTTGCCTTGTCTCACCTGAAAGGAGAACATCATCTCCACCACCTGCCCAACCAGCAGGCCCTAACCACAAGCAGCCATACCAGCTTTCCCCACAATTCTCTCCTCCGTGTGTGTAGAGAACATGTTCCTCCACTTTCACAAGCTCTGCTGTGTTAGGTCACATGGGGGTGACCAGAGCTGGCAGCCACCAAATGCCACACAAGGAGCAGCAAACAGGAGGAGGAGGAAGACACCACCTCGATGGCTCCCAGATCAAGCCACAAGAACCCAAGCATGGAGCTGCACAGGCTGGGAGGGACACTCCTCACAAGGAGGGATCCTGGGACAGCACTGGAGGAACACGTGGGAGCACAAGCAGACAGCCTGCCTGGGACACACACAAGCATTTCTGGCACCTCAACACCTCCCTGTGCTGGCCAGAGTATCCAGCAAGCCTGGGAAAGTGGTGGCAGAGCAAGGAGTCAGTACCTGGATGAGGTTGGGGTAGAGCCCAGCCATGAGGACTCCCTTGACCAGTTCTTCCTCTTCACTGTACTGGTTACATACAGACGAGGGCATGGTACAGTCAGATGGGGATGACACCAAGAAGGCTTCATAGAGGTTCTCAGAGAACTGCTTGACAAGGCCTGCAGGGAGAAAACAATGCTGGGGAATGAGATTCACCCTCTCCTTCACCCCACTGAAGAAATAACCACAGCAGGGCAGCACCAGCTCTGGCCTTGGAAGGCTCAGCCTCAGTGCTAGGAGACCTGTCCTACCTGTGGCCTCCCTGGCACCCAGGGCTGCACCTGCACCCTGGAGAGAACCTGCCCAGTGCTCCAGCCTGTTCAGGGGGCAGACTCACCATTGATGAAGCGGAGGCTGGGGCCATACAGGTAGTAGTCCTGCAGGTAGTTATCCCTGGCACGGCTGTCCCTGCGCCTCAGCACCTCCTCCCAGCCCGCCACGGCCCGCACGAACGCCAGGTGGTCGCTGCCGCTCTCCCGGCTCAGCACAGCCTTGGCCTGGGAGACAGACACGTCAGCCAGGGATCAGCCCCATCCCCACCTGCTTTCTCCCTTCCTCTAGGAAAGGCTCCTCACCTTGTCCACCTCGGCACGGTTTTGCAGGCTGCTGCTGAAGGGGTCCCGGGTGAGGCAGGAAAAGATGACGAGCAGAGGGCGGGGGGAAAG
>NW_009952448.1:159947-161495 GCF_000747805.2 Chaetura pelagica | reverse complement strand
GGAAACGATGAGGAGCAGAGGGTGGAGGCAACGGTAGATGGAGGCCAGGACGATGGCCTTGGCCAGCCGAGGGTCTGTGGAGATCTGGGCAAGGCGTTTGCCCAAAGTGGTGAGGGCTTCTCGCTGGTCCAGCACTCCTGCAACAGAGCCACCCATGAGGGCACAACCATCAGCTCTGAGCGGGGCCCAAGTGGTGGCTGGTGGCTTCAGGGAGCTGTCAGAACCCCATCCAACAGGCTTGACAGGGTGTGACCTCCAGAAGAGGCTCAGAACAGGTGCCTGCAATAAGCACCCAGAACCTCCCGGGTCTAACTGACCAAGGACAAAGAAAAGGCTGTACCAGCCAGATACAATCCACAAGACCCCAGCTGTGAACTCCAGATCACAACATCCCTTCCCTGGAAGTGTTTCAGGCCAGGTTGGATGGGGCTTGGAGCAACCTGGTCTAGTGTGAGGTGTCCCTGCCCACCCACAACGGGGGGTGGGACTGGATGATCTTTAAGGTCCCTTCCAATCCAAAGCAGTCTGGGATCCTAGAATTCTATCATCCCCTCCCACTTTTTTTAAACCACTTCTTAAGCAAACAGCGTGGGAAATAAAACAGCCCCACAACGTGTGTGGTTTGGGAAGTCCCTACCAGCTGTCATCCCCATAGAGGGAGAATCCTACCCAGTCTATCCCACAGGATCCTGTGCCAACTCCCACCTCCCATGTTTAGACAGCAAACATGTTTCCATCACACCCACACCAGGATGCAGCATCAGCTCACCAATCTCCTGCAGCAAGATCACTGCTTCATCCACAGCTTTGATGTCAGGGCTGTCCAGGGCCTTGGAGAGAAATTCAACTGCCTGCAACATAGCAGGGGGAAGGGAAAAGGAAAAAAAAGGGCATGTTTCCCATACTGGAGTGTGGGAGAGCCCCCAGGAACCCACTGCCCTGCCCCAGGGCCCCAGACTGCAACATGGTTCCCTTTGGTTGCCTGTAGGGATATGAGCTCAGCCCTCTCCTTTCCTGCAGAGTCTTTCAGACACACTCTGTAATCTAAATAATCCATTTCCTGGTCTTGACTTCCCCCAGACAGCACAGCATTTGGGAAAGCAAGAACTCATCAGCATATTGGGTGTTTCCTACTCGTGTTTATGATAAACCCCGTCTCTGGGACGGGCAGCAGACAGGCTGCATCCCGCTGCAGCTGCACGATTTCCAGGTGTGTCCCCTGCTCACCGTTTTCTCTGGCATGTGGATCTTGGCCTGAACCACCAGGTTCTCCAGGGGGGTGCGCAGGATCTCTGGAACCTGGTAAGTTGGCATCTTGTCCAGGCGGCTGCGCGGGAAGAGGTGGTAGGCGAACCCCGACTGGCAGCGGCCGGCGCGGCCTCGCCTCTGCACCACGTTGGACTTGGACACCCACACTGTCTCCAGGCAGGACACCTAGGAGGAGAAGGATGAGACATAAAGGCTCTCAGGTTCCCTGCCCTGCTGACGTACAGCCTTCCATGCAGCCCACAGAGTTTGGGAACTCCTCACGACTGATCAACCATCCTG
>NW_009952448.1:138389-159921 GCF_000747805.2 Chaetura pelagica | reverse complement strand
TTGCCCCTGCCGGTCTCTAGCAGGCAGCAGCAGGGAGGCCCGATGAGAGGAGATGGGTGAGACCCTGATGCCATCTGCTGGACACGGCCCCGGCTCAACAACAACCCTGTCCTGCCAGGAGCTGCCAGAGGAGCATGGTCCCTGCCTCACCCACCCCAGTCCTGCTGCCTGCTGGCACAGGCACTGCGGGGTCTGAGAGATCTAATGGGCTAGAACTGGGCAAATACAGAAAGGCTGGTTTTAAACCATAACTATTCCAAGGTGTGAATGGTCACCTGGCCCTCTAAGAAGAGTCACAACACCACTAGGCAATGCTCCAGGCTTAGGGCAGAGCAGCTGGAAAGTGCCCAGGGGAAAAGGACCTGGGGGGTTGGCAACAGCAGATGCAGATGAGCCACGGTGTGCCCAGGTGGCCAAGAAGGCCACCAGCATCCTGGCTGGTGTCAGCACTGGGGTGGCCAGCAGGAGCAGGGCAGGGATCCCCCCCGTGTGCTGGGCACTGGGGAGGGGGCACCTGGAATGCTGGGCTCAGGTCTGGGCCCCTCAGGACAAGGAGGACATGGAGGGGCTGGAGCGTGTCCAGAGAAGGGCAGGCGAGCTGGGGAAGGGGCTGGAGCACAAGTGTGAGCAGGAGCAGCTGAGGGAGCTGGGGGTGTCCAGCCTGGAGCAAAGGAGGCTGAGGGGAGACCTGCTGGCTCTGCAGCTGCCTGAGAGGAGGTTGGAGCCAGGGGGGTCGGGCTCTGCTCCCCAGGAACAAGGGATGGGACAAGAGGAACCGGCCTCAAGTTGTGCCAGGGGAGGTGGAGGTTGGATCTGGGGAACAATTCCTGCCTGCCAAGGGTTGTCAGGGCCTGGCCCAGGCTGCCCAGGGCAGGGGGAGTCCCTATCCCTGAAGGGGTTTCCAAGCCCTGGAGATGGTGCTGAGGGACATTGGGCAGTGGGGAATGGGCAGGGCTGGGGGAACAGTTGGACTGGGTGACCTTGAAGGTCTTTCCCAACCTAAACAATTCTGTGATTCCCTGTTCCAGCACAGGGAGGGGAAGTGGCAGCACTGTATGGCCAGAATCCCTTCTTCCAGGAGCAACAATGGCTCAGCTGCTTTCATGTTTTATGGAAGTGAACACACTAGACCCAACACAGCCAGGAACGTGGCCTGAGAAGTTTTAAGAGGCCATCCCTCTTCAAGCTGCCTGCCAAGCTCAGACACCAGGGATGGGACAGCTTCAAATGAGAGCAGGTTATGATGAAATCCTAGAAAAAGGCAGGAAACTAATAGAAAAGCTACAGCTGTCAGATGGTGTAACAGAGGGATGGGGAGAGAGGAGGGTTTGCTTTCATTTTCTTTGAAGACACCAAAGCTTTGCCTGTTCAGCAGAAGTCGATGGGGAGCCTGGCAGGGAGCCTGGTAAAGGCAAACACTCTGTCCCCAAACAGGGACACGGTGCCAGTGCCCTTAGGGCCAAATGGGAAGCAGCTCAATCATCCCATTAATGGCAAATCAGAGGTTGCTCTGAAACCATCCACTAGCTCCAGTGTGTCCCCATGCACTTAAAAGGGCAGAAATCATCAGTACCTTGGTCTTTAGATCGTAGCGTTCCTCCTTGTGTGTGCCACTGTCCACCACGTGGACAATGTCATTGATGGTGATGGAGGTCTCTGCGATGTTGGTGGCCAGGACGATCTTCCTGACGCCAGGTGGAGGCCGCTGGAAGATGTTTTGCTGGTCCATCATGGGGATGTTGGAGTGCACTAAGAGATAAAACACTCAGTCCTGCCCTGCTGAGCTGCTTTGCAAGAGAAGGCCAAGGTGGGCAGGTCCTCAGCCCTTCTGTACCATCACCTCCCACTTCCAGAAATGGGGGACAGGGATTGGGACACCACTTGTTATACTGATGGTCACTGTTAGGAGTTTCCTGCCAGCCAGACCCCAGGAAAACTCTTCCACACATCATCTGGGAAGGTCTCATTTCACTTGCTTCAACCAATGGATCAGCATCAGCAGGAGCTCTGATCATCCCCTGTGCCCCAGAGGCTAATGCCACCAGGATGTTCCTGGGCCCCTATAAGTCCCACTGCCTCCTACAGTCCAGTTCTGCAGCTCCTCCATTTCTCCTGCCTCCAGAGCAAAGGAATGGCTACCCTCATTGTCATTTGGTTGCACTTGGTCAAAAATGGTTCTCAGCAAGGGCCTGTATCACATATTTGCCCTATGACAGGTCAGTGGTGCATAGAAACAGCCAGCAATAGCACAGAACAGCAGGGGAGCACAAGAACATGCAGGTGTCACAGAAGAACTGCTGCACTGATTAGCAACTGAGCTGCTCAAAGCTGTGCTCCTGGCTGGAACTATTTCACCTGGGTGGGGAGGACTATTAAGAAAAATAAACAAAAAAACCCCCATACAAACCAACCCCAAAAAATCTTACAGCCTTGCAGAGTAATACTGGCTTTTGTTAAACATTTCCCTCCCAGGATAGAGAACTCTAAATTCATTAATCAAAGCTGAGCTAGAGTACATCTCCATCCCACAGAACAGGTCTTGAAGATCTTCTTGATGTAAGCTCAGCATGGAGCTCCAGCAACACAGAGTTTAGCAGTTTCCTATTTGCCTAATTCTGAACTGCTGGAGGCAACTGGAAGCCAGTCTCTGATGACATCCAGGTTAGGATGGCCTCTGCCAGGAGGAGTCATTTGTGCTTAACGTGCACAATTACACAACAGGTACCCACACCTGAGCATACAAGCTTATGCAACAGTTGAAGGGGCTCATCAAGTCAATTGGCCTTCCCATTCCCCTGGATCCTGGGGAGGAAAGGTCTGGCACTGCCATCCCACCTGGCAAGAGCTGCCATCCCACCTGGCAAGACGAGGTAGCGGCTGTTCTGGGAGCCCAGCATCTCCAGCAGGCGCTGCTGCACTCCTTTGATTTCCTGCCAGCCCGGGAGGAAGCAGAGGATCCCACCTGGAACACAACACAGCATGAGTACAACAAGAGAGCTAGAAATCCCAATGTTTTTCCCCAGCTGGAGACACAGAGGGGCCACCCATTATTTCTCTGAGTCCACAGCAAGCTTTAACCCAAGAAAGCCAAGGAAAAGCAGGGCCCAGCCCTGGGATGTTCCTTGATCTCTAAAGAAACCTGCATCATACTTAGGGTGAACAACTGGCAGATACAACCACAATGGGAAGTCCGACCCAGGGGAAAGCTCATCTAGCCTTGATACCTGCTGTGCTCTGCTTCTGTGGCTTCCTTAGGGCAAGGTTTTACAGCCAGAAAACCAGGCTGCCTGCAGTGTGAGAGCTAATACCTCCTACTAGCTTTGAAACACTTCAAACACTTCATCAGAGAGCCCTGCCTCCTTCACAGAAACATCACCTCCCAGGCAAAGATATTTAACAGGAATGTGTCTCCAATGCAGAAATACACCTAAATCATGCAGCACCAGGCTGCAGAAGCTGGAGCACAGACAAGTCTTGTCCTTCACCCCAGGAGCAGTGATATCTCAGGACACTAAGACTGAGACACAGGACTTGGATGCTGTCTAAGCCAAAGACTCCAAATCATCTCATGCCACACTGCTTCAGACCACCCAGTTCAACAGGAATTCCAAGGTGGCCTTGCATAAGTCAGCTCAGCATCATGGTTTCTCTGCAAAGGGTCTGGGCTCTGCAGGGTTCACTTTGCTCCTGCCAGCAAAAGCAAAGAGCAAGGGGGGAGGCAGAACCTACCTGGTTCTCCATGGGCATCAATCTGGAGAACGAGATCAGTGATCAGATCGAGATCAAGGACACATTCATCATCTGATTGCTGATAAAACAGAAGGACACAGACAGGTAAGTGAGGGGCAATCTAGCAGAAAGGCACACGGCCTCCCAGAGCATCTTCTGCAGAGAGCAAAACGCCTGTACTTGGACAGCCTGCCCAGAACTAGGAGCCAAGAACCTCAGGAGCCTGGTTTTGGCTCCATCTGGAACCTGCCCTGGTCACAAGTGCTGCCAGTTTCCTCTGCTGAGCAGTGAGAATACACAGTCCCCTTCCCTTTCTGCAGATCTGGGAGCTGAGCTTTGTGTACCTTGGCAGAGCAGCACCTAACAAACAGCAAAAATTAATATGACATTCCTGGGGACAAAACTGTGCTCTATGCACTTGGGGCTTTGAACCCCACAGGCAGAGAGCTGCAGCTTCTGGAGCTCTCAGTAATTTGGAATGTACCTCTCATGCTTAAAAAGCACAGGTAAAAATCCCAGCCACAACAGAAAGAGGAAGATTGCCCTGAAGGCAAGGGAACACCCTCAGCAAGTTTGCTGATGATACGGAACTTGGAGAGAGGCTGATACACCAGATGGTTGCTCAGCCACAGGGAGGGACCTCTGGAGAAAGGGGCTGATAGCTTCTAGTCCAGCAAGCTGGATGAGGAAACATCTAGAGGTCACAGCCAACCTCAGTAATTCTGTGACTCCATGAACCCACAAGTGCAGAAAGATTACCCACAGCAGAGTCTATGTCTGGAGGGCATTTTCCAGAGGAGCAGTCAGACTGCAAAAAGCAGCAACCAGGAAGTCAGTCATGCAGGATGGTGAGCACTCTGGCAACAAACTGCTGCCAGGCATAAACAGCCTGCCCCAGGACCAGGCTTGCTGAGAGCACACACACATCCAGGCCTGCATCTCTATATACATACACCAGTACAAGAAGCTGACTCAAATGTAAACAAACTTCACAATAAAGAGGCACAAAAGTAACTTAGACCCAAATCTGAAGTCATTTCATAATTTAATCTAAATACTCTGGGATTCTACTAAGCTGACTTTACCTCATGAAGTGATGTGGAATCCCAGCTAAGCAAACACTGCCCAAAAACCACAGGGAAGAGGGACCAGTTCCAGGCCCAAACTCTCCACTGCTGGTATGTCAGGAGTCATCACCTCATCTAAGGAAAGAGCTCAACCATCACACTGCAAACCCACCTTGATCTCATAGTGCCGGTGTCGGTGCCGGCCCAGCTTGGCCAATATCTCCTCCAGATAGTACTCCTTCACTGGGTACATGAAACCTGGCACCTTCACCACAGGGCAATCCCCAAAGTAATGTGAGAAACGCTGATTATCCCCCGTGGCGCTCATCAACACCAGGCGCAGGTCAGGGTTGAGCTTCTGGATGCCATGCAGCAGGATAAGCAGGAAATCTGTGTTGACGTCTCGCTCGTGGACCTCATCGACCACAACGTGGCTGACCCCCTCCAGGCTGGGGTTCCCCTGCAGCTTCCGCAGCAGGATGCCCACGGTGCAGAAGAGTAGGGCTCCTCCCCTGGCAGGTGGCTTGCTCTCCAGCCGCACCTGGTAGCCCACGTTCTTCCTCATGTTGGGACCCAGCTCTTGTGCCACGCGCTGGGCGACCGAGATGGCGCTGATCCTCCTCGGCTGGGTGATCACGACGTTGCAGCGGGCGCCGCGTCCCTCCAGGATGTAGTGCTCCAGCAGGAGCTGAGGGATCCTCGTGGTCTTCCCACAGCCTGTGTCTCCTGCTATTACCACTACAGGGTTCTGCTCAATGGCTGACAGGATGGTGTCCTTGTGAGGATCTACTGGCAGTGGGTGGCTCTCCTGCCACGAGGATCCTCTTCTTTTCCAGAGGGCCAGGAGATTCTGGCTAAGGCGCACTTCCTCGGCTTCCAACATGGGGATGTAGGTCTTCCCCGTGATTGCATCACTTATGGCACCAGATTCCTTGCTCAGGTTCATCATGTCATCGGCAATCCGGGGCCTGGATTCCCTGATGTCCACTGGATACTGGGAGAGATAGAGAAAGTTAGCAGGGATGAAGAGATTAGCACTAGTCCTGAGAAGGACAGAAAGAAACAAGTGTCTGGAACAGACTCAGCCAGATTACAGTGAGGATTAACCTGGGCAGCTCCCTGCCTTTTCCTCAGCGTGTCCCCTGATTCAAGAGACACATCAGAGCTGATGCTTGAACCAACATGCACAAACCAGTAACTGGAGCTCTCCAAGTCAGAGGCTACACTGCCTACAAGTGATCCTCAAAGACAACTTTTGAAAGCCATCAAGTTCTGCCACCACGCTTCTCTCCCTCAGGAAATCCAGACATGTTAACTCACACAAAATGCAAGTGTTCACTTAAGCCAGAAACATTCCATCCTGGCAAAAGACAAGACATAAGTCCCAGAGGAAGAACTAAAAGAAGCTACAATAGGTCAGGAATTGTCTTCAACACAAATCAAAGCATTGGCCCAGATGTTTGCAGGATTAGAAGTTCAGCTACAAATCAAAATGACTCAGGTCACTCAGAAGCAGCTGCTGTCTCAGGTGCAGTCTGGACTTTTTAGGACATTCACTACTGCTATGTTTACAGTATTTGTAGGATCACTTGAGATCTTCACCCTTCAGGCCCAAGAGTTCTAAATCAGTGTCTTGCCAACTGCCAAACAGGGGCACCATTTTTAATGATTTCAATAAGCTACACACACTCGTACCTGAGCTGTGCTCAGTCTCACCCTACCCTACTGCTAACTCCTGCTTTGAGAGTGAATGCTCCTGAGGAATTAGGAACAGGCAGACAGATCTCCTGGGTGGAAGCACCATCAGGTGCCTCGGGACCTGCACTCACCAATGTACAATCCTGTGAAAGATACTCCCAAGGAGAATATACAAGTACCAGCACACAGTCCTTGTAAAGCTATGAGGAAAAAACCAGTATTTGATGAAACCAAGGCCTGCACAAGGCAGCATCCACAAGCCTACAAAGGAGGCTAAAGAGCCAAATCTGTGCTCTGTAACACCCTAAAAGCTAAATAAAGCAGACAAATGTCACAGAAGTGTACAGGGAAGGTCCACCGCCCAGAAAGGCTCTCCCTTCCCCATAGGTCAGCAGACACCTTTTGTGGCAAACCGCCAAGCCCTCAACATTTTGTCACAAAGCTCTTAACCCAGGTGCAGTTCCTGAAGTGCCACCAGACCAGCCAGCAGTGGCTCCAGGGAGCTGAACAAGCCTTACATGGTTCAGGTAGTTCTCGATCTTGCGCAGGGTGGCCTCGGGCACCTTGATGTGGCAGGGCTTCCTCTGGTTCTCCCCAAGCTCCCGCAGGGAAGTCATGTTGTACATTGCGTGGCTGAGGGGGTTGTTGTTCTTGTCCACCAAGCCAAGGCTCTGCAAAGGAAGAGACAAACTCCCTCAGGCACAAGTCTGCTGCACATCACCAGCTGGAACAGACCATGCAAACCCTCTGAGTCCAAATGCGTGAACTCCAACCCCATATCTCAAATCTATCCCTTCCTGGTCACAGTGAGAAACAATGCATGATCCCATCTAAGCTCTGGTGAAATGGACACATGGGAGCCAACTGCTGCCTGCTCCATCACAATGCTCATGAGGTCTTAAATAGATCCACTGAAGAAATATGATAGACGGGTTTGGGCTGGAAGAGACCTTAAAAGATCATCAAGATCCAACCCCCTGCATGGGCAGGGACACCTCCCACCAGCCCAGGCTGCTCCAAGCCCCATCCAACCTGCCCTTCAACACTGCCAGGGATGGGGCAGCCTCAGCTTCTCTGGGCAACCTGGGCCAGGGTCTCACCACCCTCACAGCAAAAAATTTTGTCCCAAAATCTCATCTTAGGATGAGATTTGGATGTTAGAGCATAGGAAGTTCCACCTCAACATGAAGAAGAGCTTCTTTACTGTAAGGCTTACAGCACACTGGAACAGGCTTCAGAGAGGTCATGGAGTCTCCTTCTCTGGAGACTTTCAAGACCCATCTGGATGCATTTCTGAGTGACCTGCCCTATATTTGGTCCTGCTCTGGCATGGGGGCTGGACTCTATCTTCAGAGGTCCCTTTCAACCCCTAATGTTCTGTAATTAATCTCAATCTCCCCTCTTCCAGCTGGAAACCCTTCCCCCTCATCCCATCCCTCCCTGCCCTTGTCCCAAGTCCCTCCCCAGCTTTCCTGGAGCCCCTTCAGGCACTGGAAGGTGCTCTAAGGTCTCCCTGGAGCCTTCTCTTCTCCAGGCTGAACACCCCACCTCTCCCAGCCTGGCTCCAGAGCAGAGCTGCTCCAGCCCTCCCATCATCTCTGGGGCCTCCTCTGGTCTTGCTCCAGGAGCATCTCCAGGTGGGGTCTCACAAGAGCTGAGTAGAGGGGAAGAATCACCTCCCTTGACCTGCTGGCCACAATTCTGAGAAAACCCTCTGGCAAGGGCTGAGCCCTAAGGTTTATTAAGCATGAAGCCAAAGATTCGAAAGTTTCAGGCTCAGACGCAGCAAGTCAGGTGGAAGGAGCTTCTGTTCACAGGCTCTACAGACACAGGATGCAGCAGCCAGGAGCAGGTACCTTCAGCTTCTGACAGGCCAGTGCTGCTGCTTTGTTTTCTGCCTCCACCTTGCGCCGGCCCTTGGCAGCAAAGGTCATGGGGCAAGGCCAGCGCAGCGTCAGCTTGCAGATCTTGGTCTTGGTGCCCACCGTGCGGAACTGCATGTATTCCTGAAAGGGACAGCAACAGGATCAGGCTGGGGAGAGGAGCCTACCTAACTAGGCAGGCAGCTTCAAACACACCCTGATATTTCTAAGCAGAGCTTAAATTACTGGGTGTGGGGTTTTGAGGGTTTTTTGTGGATTAGTTTTGTTGTTCTGTTTGTTTTTTTAAGAGTGCACTCAACAGTTTTACTGCCCTGAATTCCACCCCCCAGCTCTCAAGGCACTGCCTGAGCAGAAGTGAGAGCAGACACTGTGGGAGACATCACTGAGAACCTCTGGGTGGAGCACAGCTACTGCTGGTTAAGCCCATGAGGTCTGGAAAGGAGCTGGGTGACACATCCCAAGGAGAAGGATCACCAGATACTGGCAAGGATCAAGTTGTGGAAAGGTTCCATCAACAGAGAAATTGCACCTTACTTTGAGCAACACAAACTTGTGTTTGTTGCAGGTGTGTGAGGAAATGCAAACTTAGCACCTTAGAAAATATTCTCCTTCATTCACACAGCAGCTCCTTTGTCACCTTGGCCTCAAGTAACAATATTCCTCATCGTTCTACTGACACATTTCCTCAACTCTCACCACAAAGACTTCTCACTCTCCATGCTAATATTTCTAGGCCTAGTTTCAACCTTCTCCTCTCCCCACTTCTCAGCTGCCCATAAAAGCATCCAAAGTGATTCCAGTTGGAATTTTTGAGCTTCAACCCTGCAGGTCCTGGCAGAGGTCAGTCAGACAGCACCTTACCTTGACTGTGGAGGAAGAAGTTGCAATCTGAATCACTTGGGCCAGGAGATTTTTGGGAAGTGGGAACTGTGTCAGGGCACGGATGGCAGTGTTGTCATCTGTCATTTCAATGGAACTCCCTCCTCGGCTGGATGGAAGGGGAGAACAGTTAGATCTACAAACAGCCACTCTGTGCTCAGACCTGCCTCACTTCAGATCTACTACTGAGCTCTGAAACTGAGTAGTTACAGGCACAGATAATTTTGGTCATCTGAAAAGTGAAGATGTATCTTCCTACTAAAATCTGCCAGCCCTGATATGATCACCCAGCCCAGTAAAGCCACCTACTAAAAAAGAAAGCAAACTTTTACACTAGGACTAAAAACCACACAACATCAACAGCTTTTAACAGATTCAATAAAACAAATACTTCTGAATCCAAAGAACATCCCTAAAAACAACCACGACCACCAGGTCCTTACTGATCTGACTCCTGTTGACTATTCAAAACTAGGGATTTATGCTCCTAAAAGATGAAGTGAAGCAAGCAACCATGGTGATGGAAAGGAGCAGATTTAATACTGCCCTCCAAACCAGGGTGGCTAAACAAGCTGTATGAGCAGCTACCAGGGCAGACATACCTGGCATCTCTGCCTGGGGTTCGAGCATCCTGATGTGCCATGGGCAGATAATCAGAAACATCGATTGCTTCTTCTTCCAGCTCCCCTTCCTCCAGCTCCCCTTCCTCCAGCTCCCCTTCCTCCAGCTCTTCTCTCCTCATTGCTTTGGGCATCCTGCCCTGTTCCATGGGCTGGATGGAATCGTCAGGCTCCATCCGCCGCCAGCAGGTGGAGAGGTCGGCAAGGGAGGGCCCGGACTTGGAGCGCCACTTGCCCTCCGAGCACCACCTCTCATCTGGACAGCCCAGCTGGTCGGCCAGGAGCCGGTACTTGGCAGCATCAAAGAGCTCGTTCCTGGGGCCCAGCAAACCCCAACCCTGAGAGAGAAAAATGCATCCTTAGCTCCAGTAAAGAGACAGGTAACTCTCCAGGAAACAAACATGTCTGGTAAAGGAGAGAAAGGCAGGAGGAATTTCTTTGTATCCCACAGAAAAAGAGAGAAGGGAAAAAGACTTTAAGAAACCTACAGCTTTCCTCCTGCCATTATTTCAGAAGAAAAAGGAATCTGTTCACTAACCTACCTCCCCAAAGCACAACTGCTTAGCATCAGATAGGTTGCCAGAAAAGGTGGGCCAAGATTCATTGTTATTTACAGAAGCTTGTCTGCATTTCACATTCTGAAATTTTGAAGCCCACCTCCGAGCACAAAATGCATCCTTTTGGAAGAGGGAGTCTAACCAAGTGAGATCTGGGATAACACGAGAACTCAAGGCATGGTTCATTCCCTCTCTCTTCACAGCAACATTTGTGTAAGCAGTATTAAGTCCTCCCTAACCAAGCAGTTTGGAAACAGAAGAGCTCCTACTCACTGCTGGCCCAACATCCACATTTAGAGGTGACATTACATGAAGCTCCAGATGTAGCTGGAGTGCCACACATCACGTCTCACCACCCTGCTGCAATATAACAAAAGTGACATCTTTAGGCCTCTCCATGGCACCATATTAGACAAGGCTGAAAGTCAGTGCTGGGGGAGTGCCAAAAACACTAGCTGCTGTACACAGAGTCACTATATCCAGACAGTTTCTGCACCAATTAGGCAACACTACTTTTCTTGAACTGTTTACCGTTTATTTAAAGAATCATTTGTAGCTTTTCCCACAGCTGAGATTGCCCAAGGCTTCCCAGCATGAGGGTCTTCTGTTAGGTTATAGGTTCAGCTGCCAAAGCATGAGTTCAAAACTTCCCATGCTCAATCTATGGTTTCAGGGTTTGGGGTTTTTCTTCCCCTTTTCTTTAGTTCTATACTGAAAATACCATTTAACCACTTCCCAAAATCCAGAAAAAAAAAAATATATCTAAGTGTAGGGAGAATTTTTTTTCTTTGAAAACTTCTAGGCTCCCAAAGGAAGCCGGAAACAATGTTTTTCTTGTACACTGACTAGGGAGGATACAACAGGAACACACTTCCAGTGAGTGGTACCTGAATGAGCACCAAGGGTGCTTCAGGTGGAGTCAGTCAGTGAAACAAACCTTGCTTATTGCAGGATGAAAGACAGAAGCCCAGCACACAGGCCAGCTGAACAAACTTTTAGTTTTAATGCTGCGATTCTGAAAGCTTGATTTAAAAACTAAATAGTTACTTCTTAATGTAGTTCTCTTGATCTACAAGCAAATAAGTAAGTTGTCTTATTGTCAGAGCACCAGCAGCAACTTTTCCAAGCTCCTTAGTAGGAAGATGTCATTGTTCCTACTCCATAGATGTAACTCCAAAGGGTATCAGACACCAGTCTATGGCAGAGCCGAAGAGAAAACTGCATTTTATTCTCAGGTAGCTGCTGTGTAACACTGCATCTTCAACAGTGACCTGACAGCCTTGCTGGACTTGTTTGATCCTGACTCTACACATCTATTCAAAGACTTCTGGCAGAGTAGTGTGACTTCAGAGCAATGGGGAACCTGAACACACAACTGACACACTAGGGCCTACAGAGGGAGGAGAGGAGCCTCTGCAGGTACTACACTCGCTAACAACACACAGGTGCACTGACACATGGGTGGGTTAGTGAGCAGGAACAGCAAACACACCCCAGGGAAGCTCTACCTCTCACCATGGATGCTGAGACTAAGATTAAAGTCTAGGACACAAAGAACAAAGATCAGAACTCAAATAATGTAGTGAGTTCATGTACAGAATTGCAGAGTGGAATGGGTTGGAAGGGACCTTAAAGATCATCCAGTCCCAACCCCTGCCATGGGCAGGGACACCTCCCACTTGACCAGGGTGCTCCCAGCCCCATCCATCCCAGCCTTGAACACTTCCAGGGATGATGCAATGGCTGAAGCAAGTGGGCGTTTAAGCTCCATGGGTTCAGACAGCTCAAGACTTCACCCTCTGCTACTGATGAACAGAAAGGCCAACTGAGAAAGTGAACAGGCAAAGAGAAGTAAGGAATGACCCAGGCCTGCACTCCCAAGGACTTGCTCCTTCCAGCTGAGGAGCATAACTTACCTTGAAAAGCTGACAGGCTGCAGCTGCTGCCTGCCTCTCAGCATCGATCTTCTTGGTCCCATAGCCTTCCACTTCCACATTCTTAGGCCACTTTATATGCAGAGTGACTTTCTGAAAAGCAAAAATAACAAGTAAAGTGAGACAGCACAGAACAATCTCTCTTCTTCACCAGGAACACACCGACTTCAAACACCTCTAACTCCAAGCAAAGAAGGAAACTACAAATGAAAATCCCAAATTAACTCCTTGTTCAGTCCCTTTGGAGGAAGCTCCATTCCAGTGATTTAAAAAGAAAAGCCTGAAAAAGGGATTCAAGGTGTCCACAGTCCCAGAGAAGCTACAGGGCTGAGCCAGGCCCAGAGCCAGGCTGGTTTCCTGCACAGAGCCACATACTCTGGGCTGGAGCTCAGAGGGAACCAAATGCCAAGAGCTCCTTACAGAACAATTCAGTTTCAGGGTAGCTGCTCCTCTGCCCACTGCAACACACCAGCCCATGCCTGAGAAGCAACATGCACCCTCCAACACATTTCCAGCTGCAACGGCAAGCGGCTCTTCCCAACTGCTGCCTTGCTGTCATTTTAACTAGGACCATACTGCATCACAGTCTGTGGGCACAGGAGAACCCAGCCCGCAGCCTGTGCTGGCCAGCACAAGCTATTCAGAGAAGGAACAGCACCACCAGAGCTCCTTTGTTACCAGCACAGCTGGATGAGAGCAGCTGAAAAACCTGCTGAGGCAAAGCCTGCTGAAAGCTGAACCCTGCCCTTTTTAAAACATTGCTCCAAATTGAGAACTCGTTTTACTCCTGGCCCTGCAGATGCTGCAGCTGAGTTTCTGCAAAGCTCCAAGGAGGGAAATGCCTAAGGAATTCTCTCCTGCTATTGCAGCAAAGATGAAAGGTGGCATTTAGTCTGCTGGGAAAACCCCACCTATAAGGCTAGAGAAAAGGCCCCTGACTTCTCAACAGCCTCCATCTGGCTGCCTGCCTGCCATCTGAATCTCATCTGACTGTAGGAAATTGCTCTGTATTCTGCCCAGGGGCTCTGCAGGAAAAGGCACAGACCTGCTGAGAAAATAAGTTGTCTCATGAAGACCAAGTTCCTTGGTACTCATGAAAAAAACCTCACTTGCAACCCAGACTTCCCCTGTTTGTCTCACCTGCACTTCTGTCTTTTTCTGGCTTGTTTGGTTTTTGTGATCCAGCCCTCTTTTTTCTCTAAGAGCTCCTCTATTGGTTTTTTGTTTCCTTTTTTTTTTTTCCCCTGTTTTTTGGGGGTTTATTTTTGCTTTTTGTCTTTTTTTTTTTTTTTTTTAGATCTGAACTAATGCTCAACGTTCATCTACTTACTTACTAGCCAGATTGTGAACTCATCACACAAACTGAACTGAGGAGGCCCTGCCTATAGCATGCCAGCATTTAAGTAAGGAAACTGCACTACTGCTTGAGGAAGAGCAAGACACAAAACCACAGATAATAAAGGAATTCTGAAGTAACTACTACTAATGTATTGCCTGAAACCGGGATGCTTAAAAGGGATGTGGCTATAAAAACTGTCTGGGAAATTTTAGACAATGTTTGGAAAATGTTAATCCATCAGAACTGAATCTTTCCTGGAATGTACACTGCAGTTCAACTTCAGCTGGCAAGGGCTCCCAGCTCCAGGATGAGAGCTGGGGTGATAAAAGGAGGCAAGCCCTCAAACACAGAGCACCCAGCAGCTAAGAACCCCTGCTCAGCTGATGGCACAGATTTGGATCTAGGGCTCTCACATCCCAGGCAGTGCTCAAGCTACTCAGCACACTGTTTGGAATTCCTCTGCTTCATTTAAAAAAAAAAAGAGTCCATATTTCCCTTTACCCTGAAGTAGCATTAGAAGCCTCCCTCCATTGCAAACAAGTTCTTTTCTGGTTGCAATTGAACATTTTAGGCTTGGGCATTTGTTCCATTAGAACCTACAATTAAATCTAGGCCTACTAAGGTCTAAAATACAGCATTTACATTTTAATTATCTAAGGTAGGGGTGTCCGTAGCACGAGACATTTGAGTGCAGATGATGTGTCTTCCTGCTGTTTTTTTTTAAAGTACTTAAAAGGAAAAAATCCATTCTTCCACAGACAAAAGGAGAGGGACAGGACCTACATTTACATGCTTTACATACTTAAAGTATGTGAAAATAAAGAGGAACAGGAAAAAGTGAGAGTATTTCTTGTTGGAAAGATTATTGCACAACTTTTATGTGGAATTACAACGCTTCTATAATTTTCCCTATTAATTAAAGAGTTGCTTCCAGGATTAGCGGTGTTCTTGGCTCACTTCCCACTCTGTGTGCAACATCCCTACCCTCCCTCATCCCCAGCACCAAGGGATTACCTTTTTCCTTGGCCCATTAGTATGGATGTACACCAGCTTATCCCTTGCATGGGAGATGCCCAGGGCTCGGCCAATCACACTGTTGAGCAAGTTTTTAGGCTGCGGAAATTCCTTTAATAAGTCTCTGGAATCTGAAAAAAAAACAACAACAACCAAAATAAAAACAGAATGTCTTCTAATTCTTGTGCAGTCCTGTTCCAAGGCATGTTTTAACACCTGCTTCATTGCAGCCCTGGGAGCAGTACTGTCCCTACAGTCAGCGAGCAGTGAGCAGAAGTATGAAGGGGCTCACTCAGTGTCTGCAGGCATCAGGAAAAGGCTACAGAGGAGAGCAACATCTCCTGAGCTCCAGTGTAACATGACCCTCCAAATTCCAATAGGACACGATGCTGGCTGTTCCACACTTCTCCTGAAAGGCATAGTTTATTTGTTTCCTCTTATTTTTAAACTATGGATATCCTCTAGTTGCAACTGCAGCACCGACACAGACTAATCCCATGATTCACTGACAATCATGTAGCAATTCGCAGAGACTTTTTCTCCCCAATAGAATCCAGTATCAACAGAAAGAACTGACAGACTCCACGCACCTGCTGAATCTGAATACAAATATCCCAGCACATAATTCAAAGCCCACATTAACACATGGAGCTGGTGCTGCTTCCTCACCATGAAGGCAAAAGCAGCTCTGACATTCCTTGATATCCAAACCAAACTGAGCAGTAACTATTAGACATAGGAGGAAATTCTGTGCTGTGAAGGTGGGTAGACCCTAGCCCAGGTTGCCCAGAGAAGCTGTGGCTGCCCCATCCCTGGAAATGTTCAAGGGCAGGTTGGATGAGGCTCTGAGCAAGCTGGTCTAGTGGGAGATGTCCCTGATCATGGCAGGGGGGTTGGACCTACATGATCTTTAAGGTCCCTTCCAATCCAAAACATTCCATGATTCTATTTCAAACAGACTTGGTTATTTGTATCCCCCTCCTGAACCATGTGTATCACTTCAGGGTTAAATCAAGGATCTCCACAACCACCAAGTTACACCTTAGATCCACCCACTGGCAGAAGGGTGACATAACTGCCAAGGGCTTCTCCCTGAATTCACCAAGACTCACTAATAAACAAAACAGAATTCATAAAAGTCACACTACCCCCAGACAGAGCAACGTGATGCCCACCTGGTGTCCCAGCCTCCTCCCTGATGCCAACACCTGCAGTTCTAGCTGGAGAGGAGGTTGCACTACGTCCCCTCTCACAGGCATCCCTGCTGTATCCAGCCCTGCAGACTGAGCCTTAGTTTGGAGCAGCAGCCCAAGTGAGACCAGATGAAATTTAATGTGGTCACAATTCTAGGTGCAGTCACACTACACAAACAGGCAGATCTAACAGCTCACTGTTGTGGGGAAGAGTAGGTGCCACTTCTCCCAAGCTCTACCACCACCACTGCTCTGGCACAAACCCAAACGTACAGGAGCCGATTTGCAGCCCTAATCCAACAGAAAGCTACACCAGAAAACTGGAGCACAGAGCTTTTGCTTCCCTCAGAGCAAATCAGCCACCTGCCCAGTCCTGCAGGCCCCCAAAACCAGTGCAAGGGCACAGGAGAGAGGAACAGGCTCTCCCATTCTGGCAGCAACAAGCACAGCCAGACAACTCCGATCACAAACACATGCTCCCCAGGCAGCTAGAACTTCATTAATCTTGTCACTATCAATGGGTTTGGGCACTAGTTTTTAGAGGGCTTCTAATTCAGAAGTTTCAGCAACAAGTGAGAAGTCAGCAACACGCAATCACTGGTACTGCCAGAATGTGGCATTTCACATTGATCAACCAAATCCAACAAGAAACGAACCAACGGTCACACTCGATTAGAGCATCACCAAGATCTGCCACCACATTTTGCCAAGAACTCTGACTGCAGAATTGCTATAATGATAATACCCTGTAACTGTCTCCAGAGAAGAAGGCAAGCATTAAAGAGGAAGGCCCTGCAACACAAGCATGTGGAAGAGACCTTCTCCAAGAAGCTGCTCAACAGTGGAAAACTGAATTATTTGGGTGTATTACAAGGGCTCAACTGAAAGCTAATCAACAGGGAAATCAGAGGAGCTTTTGGGAAGGCAACAGAGTTAATACTGTACCATGGCACACTCAACACTTGTCAGACTGTAGATACTTGGGTAAGAGAGAGCAATAAAACATGTTGCTGATACCACCCTCTCCAAAAAAAAGAGAGGGTGGCCCAGCACGCTGATCCAATGACTGGTGACACTTTGCTTTGAAAATTGTTCCACAGATGAAACAACTGAATCTCAGAGAAACCTCCTGCAGAGGCCAAACAGTCCAGGTACAGAAGGAATTTGTGTTCCTTGACACACTGAGGAAGGAACTGAAATACAACCCTGTGGGCTGTGATAAGGACATGCAGAGCTGGTGTCACCTGAAGACAGGTCACATTGCAATTCAACAGTTGTCTGGCTCTGGGGGCAGTGGGACTAGGGGGCTGATGTAACTTCCTAACATTTGTTGAATGTTGAATTTTCAACTTTTACAGAGGACAGCACCAAAGTGAACAGATAGAACTGCTGCCTGCTCAGTCTCCTGCCCTCTTCTGTACCTGCTGGTCAGCCTGGGAATCTGCCATTGGAAAGAACAAATCCAGGAGCCCACAAGGCTGCTGATTCTCACACATACTTGGGCAAAACTCTTGGACAATTACAGGGGAAGATGCAGGAAGTGCTCTGATTTAAGAACATCATTTGTCCATTAATTATCTTCTATGTATGGCCAGGAAGGCATGAAAATGGCCTCAGCCTAACAAAGAACTACAAGCCAATTTTTTGTAACTATACAGCAAATGTGACACTTCTCCCAGCTCATACAGCAACCAGCACTATATTCAAACTTTGACCTGTTCAAGGAAACTGGAAAAGTGACTAAGAGCTTGGCACTGCAGCTCTATTCCATTCCACATGGCTGGGATACATGGAGGGAGGAGTAGTAACAGAATTCCCAAATGCACTATTAACCAGGAGCCCACAAGGCTGCTGATTCTCACACATACTTGGGCAAAACTCTTGGACAATTACAGGGGAAGATGCAGGAAGTGCTCTGATTTAAGAACATCATTTGTCCATTAATTATCTTCTATGTATGGCCAGGAAGGCATGAAAATGGCCTCAGCCTAACAAAGAACTACAAGCCAATTTTTTGTAACTATACAGCAAATGTGACATTTCTCCCAGCTCATACAGCAACCAGCACTATATTCAAACTTTGACCTGTTCAAGGAAACTGGAAAAGTGACTAAGAGCTTGGCACTGCAGCTCTATCCCATTCCACATGGCTGGGATACATGGAGGGAGGAGTAGTAACAGAATTCCCAAATGCACTATTAAATTCACTTAATAAATGAGAAATTAAAAAAAAAAAAAAACACAAAACAACACACAACCAAAACTCAAGCCTGTATTATTTGGCATCTGGTTGCTTCCCCTTCCAAAAACAATACCCTGATAAATCTTTTGATAAGTAACAGGCAGAGGGAAGAAGTACATTCTTCTTAAAATGCCCCCCAAAATGCAATTATCTAACGACAGAGCAGATTTCTCACGTACTAAGGGGGTTCCTCAGTGAAGACTAAACATTTAGTCCATCCTAGGGCAGAGAAGAATACGATCTCTAAATAACAAAGCCTAGCTCTGGCTTGCAGATCAGACTCTGAATTACCAACCAAGACACAATGTATTCTTCCCAGCTGACAATGCCACATTCAGCAGTGCCATCTGATGTCCCAACAGTGACTCCAAGGTTTGATAGATCACCCTCAGCCCATCCTGGTCCCAAATTCGAGAGCTGAAAGGATCTGACCTTGTAAGAAGTCATGCTCCACTTGTAGATTTTAAAGAAACAATCTGAAATTGTAGGACTGGATTTGCAGAATGTTCTCCTCCCTGCCAGATTGAATTTCTTGGCATCTTCTTCCAAAGAGTATATTAGTTCCCTCACTGCTGAGAAGGGATATTTGGGTTAGAATCGTATTAGCAGCAGTCACAGCCCTGCAGAGGCAGGGAGTGTAACCTAATGCTCCCAAAACAAAAGAGAGTTGATTTTCACACCCAATTCTATCAAGCCAAAACCACGTATGGTGCCCACACCGCAGCTCCGAGACCATGAAGAAATATTAAAAGCTTGTCTTGAATTGCAAACAATTCAGGGTGGGGCCATCAAAAGAAGCCAATTAACTCATTTAAGTTTCTCCAAACCGTGAGTGCTTTAGCTTAACTTGATTGTAAAAGTCAATGATCATTCCAACAGCACTGAAAGAAAGAAAAAATAAACCCCAACTCTCTCAGCTGTAGTGGCCAAGCCTTCCTTTCAATCTGACAAGTAAAGGCACTGTCAGGTACAGCAGCACAAATAAAATGGCACATAGGCTTGTTCAGGGGAGGCAGAGCAGCATTGGATTTATTTCAACTGTTCCCATCTCCCCTAGAGATGCAACAAACGAGCAGCAAGGACAAACTACTCAACAAGATAGAAGCCCCCGCAGTAATAAATTCGAGGCAGTGAAGAATGCTCCTAATGCATAAAAAATTCACAGGGAGGAAGAAAGCCCTCTGGCTCCATAATATCCTTTTCATAAGGAATTAGCCTAGGCATGTTTTACTAGGGAGAAATGGAGGGAGACAGAAAAGGCTCCACCTGGCAGTTTCGTTTGGAGTACACCAAAACAGCTTCTTTTGTTTGTTTTTTTTTAACCAACATCCAGTGACCCTGACCAAGGCTCTTTCAAGCATACACAGGAATAAAAACACCACGCAGTTCTTGCCTAAACAAGAACAAAATTAAAAACAGGTAAAACTGACAAGGCTCCTTCAATAGCATGCGAGATCACCAAAGAAAGAATCCCAGTGGACACCTCCAGCCTTGGAGACACTCGGATCAACCCGCCCCAGTCTGGCCCTGCCCTGAGAAAGGGATCAGGCCACATGGCATCCAGAGCTCCAGTCCAACCTAAATTCTTCTGTGATACCAAGAGACAGCAAATTTAATTAGTCTCAAAGATTCTTTCTTAGAGCAAAACAGAGGTCAAGATCATGGAAGGCTCAGTAGCAAGTGAAAAGTGCCCCAGACCTGGCTGAGCAGGCAGAACAGCTTCTCTCCTTCAGATCCTGCTCCAAAATCCCACCATCTAGGCCAACAATGTGGAGCCTGGGGTATGAACCCCAACGTACCAGCACCAGCTTAGGCTGGCCTCAGAGCAGAGCTGACTTGCCCATGTTTGTATCCAAGGCTCATGTAACAAAAGCTCTCAGATGAGAAGAGCTAACAAAACATCAGTTTACAAGTTGAAAGCTTGGAACGTCCCCTCATAAATGGTTTTTGGAATTAACTTTTATGGTCTTTACATATTCAGGTAGGAGCTGTTCAGTAGGACAGACTTCCCTGAGACTCTGAGCACTTTTTATTTGCTCATCTGAAATTAATCTTCCAATATTGCTAAACTCTCACCAGCAGGGCCTCCCATGGTCAATCCACCCCACAAATTAGGAGGATGAGGCCAATCCCAGCAAGTTCTTGACTGGCCCCCATCACTCCAGGGAAGTGAAGCCCAAAGACAAAAATACTCAAGTACTCTCTGAAAACGCATGTTAGAAAAAGTGCTGAGGAATGAAGTACAAAAGAGGGAAGAAAAAAATAAACTGGTTTGCTGCTTTTCTCAGGCAACACCTGAGCCAGCTCATTACACAATAATTTGGGGTGGTTTAACACTTACTTCAGAATTTAATTTGCTCTGTTGAACAGCTTGAATGCAAGAATTAAAGACTATCTGACTCTGAACTACAAGATAGAGCTCAGCACGGCTTCTGAAAATAAAGTGGAACTAAGGCCCAATAAATTCAGAAACTTGAGAGAAAATTAAAAAAAACCAACCAACATCCAGTGTTGGAGGTTGGGAAGGAAGCAGAAAACACAGAAGGAAGGGGGGGTTTTTTGGGGGGGGGGGGAAGGGGAAAAGAAGTTTTTATGTAATAATAAACCAAATTTTCAAAGTGGAAGATTACAGCCTAAGAAATAAAACTCAAACCAAACCAGTGATTTCAAAATGATTCAAGTGACAGCCTGGCTGTGTAACCTCCAGCACTAAACTATCCCATCTTTATAATCTAGAAGTGTCTTCATACTTCATAATCTAACAAAAAGTAATTTTCAAAACACGACATTAAGACACAGTTTCAAATATTCTTTAAAAAAAGTAACAATTCATTCTGACCAGCAGCAAAGCATTTACCCTTCAAACACCTGAACCCCAGGCCCTCTCACACAACTCTGCTGTGGGCTGAAGGTCTGACACCCAAAAGAGAAGGGAAACCTTCCGAGCTTTAGATAGACATCATCCTCAGGCAGATTTACAGACACTGCAAGTACCGGGATCTGTGTTACCAAGAGCTGCCCGTGGATCAGCGCTCCAGACTCCCCGCTGGAAGGGCAGCTCGGAGCCCTTTGTACACGGGCAGCAGATCAAGCGACGCTCGGAGCCGCCCGCAGCCTGCTCTGCCTCTGACCTAACGGAACTCGCTGCGCGGCGGCGACAGAGCAGTTTTCCTGGCGGATGCTCCAGGGGCGTGCTCCATCCATCAGGATTTCTAGCGAAAGATCCATTTAGGATTCTTCTCTCGCGTCAGCCCACAGCGGGCGGCGAGAAGCGCCGAGGACTTTTAGCAAGGGCCGGCTCGGCCCGGCTTCAAGCGGCGACCTTGAGCCGCAGGGCTCATCACCCCGCTTGTTTCCCGGAGAACCCCAACTCTTCC
>NW_009952448.1:130585-137511 GCF_000747805.2 Chaetura pelagica | reverse complement strand
GGAGGGACCCCCGGGAGGGACCCCCGGGAGGGACCCCCTGCCCCTGCCCCTCACACAGCCAGGGGAGAAGGGAAAATGAGGTGCTTTTCTGGCCCTGCCAACAGGCGTGGAGGCTGGGGGCGCTGCGAGGCGCCAGCCGCCCTGGGGAGGCAGAAGACTCCCACCAAAGGCAGAACCAGCAGGAAGATTTCCTTCTTTTTCACAAAAAAACCCTCAACCTGCCCTCGCAGCACCGCGCTCTGCCTGCCCTGCCCTCACACAGCAACAGCACTGCGAGTCCCTGTGCTCACACACCCGCAGGACACAGACACAGGTCGTCCCAAGGGGTTTTGAGACTATTTTGTAGGTGACACAAACCCCCCCAAAAAAACTCAGGACTGTCTTCAGACACACTCAGGGAAGTATCACACACAGAGATGAGCCATTTGCTCCAAGATCTGAGCAACCTGGTGATGATCCTGCAAACAGAATCCATGGGTCAGTCCTCCAAATATGGATTTTGTTTGAAAATCGTTACTAACCTTGTCAAACTAGAGATAAAAACACACACAGGCAATTTCTCCTACGCTTCCGAGAACGTTTGGCTGCCCTTGGTTTCCCTACTGCATCCATGTCTTGCAATCTTTGCAGTTTCACAGGCAAAGCAATCGCTGGGATTGGTTTAAAACCAGAGATTGCAGGAATGACTCGGAGGGGAAGTGCAGGAATTGCTCTGGGGTCTCAAAGTCCTTTTGGGTTTCTTGCTAGACAGACAGCCCAGCACATACAGGTGGAGGCCAAGCAATTCCTGTTCAAGTATCTGTTTATACAAATAAAGTCCACTCACAGCCCATCCTTTACCAGTATTGCAGATAAAACACTACAAAGCTGAACATTCAGCAGCAGGACTTTCCCTTTCCTCACACCTCTCCTGACTTGCAGCCCAATCCCTGCTTAGCTGGTTGTGTACGAATGACTTTGTGGCTGAAGCACAAAACTCTCAGTGCTGGTTGAAATTCAAACACTGCAGGATTTTGCTTTTAATTATTTTCTCAAAGTCAGATTATTTTTCTAGCCAATTAAGAGCATCATTTTGATGTCAAAAACTTTACTACTCAATAAATATTTTGTGTGTACGCTAAAAATGTACATGTTGTTTAAACATTATGATGAAAAAAGGGTGGGAGGTTTTTTTTGGGTTTTGTTGTGGTTTTGTTTTCTTGTTGTTGCTTTTTGTTTGTTTTTGGTTTTTTTTGGGGGGTGGGGTTTTTTTATTCCTTTGGTTTTAAATCCAAAAACCTCCAATAAGCCACAAAAGCATTAACTAAGATAATTGCATAGTTCAATTTTACAAAGGCTGTGCTCCACAAGCAGAAGTTCAACAAGTGGACAGTTATCAAACAAACCCCTGTATAAAAAACAACTTTTGGAAGAGCTGAACATGCAAAAACATGAGCAAGACATGAGTGTTCATGGAACATGGATATTCAAAAACAATCTTACTACTTAAATTTGCCTTTTCCAATATACACACTTCTCAGAACCTCTGGGAATCAGCCAGTGATCTGTCCTGGAGTTCATTTTTACTTAAAAAAACCCAACAACCAACAAACAAAAAACCCCAGAACTTGAAGCAGCACCAGAAGACCCAAAAAATGGAACTCTAATTATAAAGGCTTAGATTACAAATTTTAAAGAGTATTGGTCCACTAAAAAGAAAACAATCTTGCCAGACAAGTGACTCAATTTAAGGAAATGAATTCCATGTAAACCTTTTGATAGGTCCTTGCATGAACTTTTACTTTCAGAAATAAACTTCAGTTGGTTTGGAAACAAAAGCTTCAAGGACTAGAAAGAAAGGGTGGCTGGAAATAGCACGTAAACATTTCACATCCTTCTGTGAAACTACCTAATTTGAGATAGTTGCTGGCTTATCTTCCAAAGATCTAGATGAGGCAACAAGCTGTCCAGCAGCGAAGGAAAGAAATAGTAACAGCTACTACATTGTTTCAGGTTGTGAACATCAGTGAAGAAACACAAAGGGTAGTAAGAGCTCTGTAAGGTGAAAACGATGGCTGGAGAGCACAGTGACTAAACGCAAAAAAAAAAAAAAAAAGAAAACAGATAAATAAAGTACATGTCTGGGGAACATCTTGGAAGCAGTGTCAGTGGGAAGGATGCTGAGCCAGTGTGCTGGTGCACAGCAAGTCAGGCATGAGTAGGGCTAGTGGTTTGTCACTGTACAAGATATAAAAATTATGAGTACAGAAAAATAGTTAAAATTCAATTTATTAAAAAATTGCAGACATCCCAGATTCCACATGTTCAATTCCAAAGTCTTTATTTTGCAGAGATGAGCATTACACAGCATCTGAAGCCTGACCTAAAGTCATCTTCCCAGGCTGTGCCAGTCCAGGCTGCCTTGGATCAGCTCTGGCTAATTGCTCCTCGTTAGCCAGGCCCTTGCAGAGGCAGCAGCTCCTTAACAACCTCGTTAAAAACTTCCTTCTTCCCCTGGAGCACAACTGTTCCAGAACTCCGGGTCCCAAACCCTGCCTGGCCATGACAAACCACCAGCCCTGACAGGTAAAGATCCTTCTCTCTCTCCAACTCCAACCCAGGTCAGACTATTTGACAAATCAGAGGGGTTTTATTCCCAATTAAAATTACTTTGTACATAACAAACGCCCTGAACATATAAAGTATCCTGGGAAATGTTGTTTCCAACATGGAACCCACAATATTGGTGACTCATTAGGATGGCAGTGTGACAAGAATGGCTGGTGCCATGTTGTGTGCCCCAAGGGCTCCAGCTTCCCTGGGACAGGAGGCAGGGATCTGGAATCCTTCATTCCCTTCTCTGCACCTTGTTTTAAGACCAAGTAATGGAGTTCAGAAAAGAAAAACAGAAGAAAACAAGGACGAGTCAGTGACCAGAAGGTTGTCCTAAGAAAAAAACATGATCTAAAGAAAAAGGTTGGCAAAGCAATGACAGGTAAAAAAAGGACATGGCAACAGCTGGCACAAATGTAAAGCATGCAGACACCAAAGAGAGAGCACTCACTGAACTGGTACAAAACAGGTACATTTAGGAGGGTAAAATTTAAAGTGAAGAAAAAGCCTTTCAGTGAAATAGCAAATAAGTCAATGTTCTCATCTATTGGATAACACCACAGGTCTTCTCCCCTTCCAAATTCTGTTGTTTCCCTGAAACACGCACTGTAGCTGCACTCAGGTGCAACACTTAACCCATGTGCTACACTAACCAGGACAGAACCAGTCACACTGGTCACAGTCACCCTGCCTCACACCTGCAGTGCCAGCTCTGCACACTGGGCTCCCCTCAAAGTGTGTCCCAGACACAACAGCTGGTGCCAGACCTTGCCCAACTACCCCGACTTCAGGCACAGTCACCTCAGCTTCCTCTTTTCCTCTTAATGCTCTGAGAAGGAAGTCTGACAAAGACATTTGTAGGACAAACCTCTCCTTTATCCAGCACAGAAAAGAACAGTCTTGTTTCCTACAAATTCATTTTCTTCCTCAATCTACTATAGTATTAAATCTCTGAACAAAGGAAGAAGTATCAGTTGAAGTGAGGATTGCCTCAGGTCCTTACCTTTGAGGGAATTCAGTGAGAACATCTCCATCCCAGTGAAAGGGTTGGTTCCTAGGAAAGCAAGAGGTGACAAGAAGTTAGAATCTTTCCTTTCAGATGTTTCAAGTGCTTCATCCTTCTGAAAACAATTTTAAACGTGTCCTTAGCTCAGGACAAAGCTGATGGTTCTCAGCAAATTCCACTTCACTGTTTGTATCTGGCAGGTCTCACCCAGATCATGCCTGCACCATTTGCCATCCTGCCAGAACTGGCAGCTCTGCACCCAAAGGGAGGAAGAGTCAGCTCAGCTGGGGGGTTATAGGTTTGCTTTGTCTCTGTGGCAATAGTTATCTGGGGATATTTTTTAAAAGCTTTCCAAGTCAGAATGCCAGAAGCCAGCAGACCCCTGCCATTGTTTCCCCTTTTCAAGGAAAAATGGGAGGGAAGAACATGTGCTTTTGATAGTGCTCTTTGCTGCAGTTGTGTTAAACTCTCAATTAACAGCTTTTCCTCCACTAAAGAAAAAAAAAAAAAAAAAGAGTTTTGTTTTGGGGCACTTTATCTGTCCTACTAATATTAAACACATTTTAGGCCTTCTTTGACAACAGAGTAATGAGGATTTTCTAACAAACTTGGATCAGATGCACCAGGGTCCCCAAGCACACAAAGATAACATTCCCTATCTGTGTTAAAGGCAATTCCTGAGCTCACAATTCATATCCTACAATTACTATTCCCCCAAATTATTCACTTCTGCTTTCAGGGAAACTAATGACAAAATTACTGTTTACTTCAGTAAGCAAGGCCTAAAAGAACAGAACTCTGTGGACATGACACCTTGTTCAGCAAGTCACCTCCCCAGGGGCACGTGGAAACACCCCCTCTGACAACAAGTCTGCACTGTGCCTTCCTCAGTGACTGAAGAAATAACAGAGCAGTTATTTGACTTGTTTAAAAATGAAAAACCATACAGGCAGAGTGATTCTGGAGGCCGAGAGAGGAAAACATCCTTTGTGTAACTAACTCGCTGCACTGAACAAAGTTAGGGAGCTCTTTTGTGGCAGCCCAGAGATTCCTAAGGCTGAAGCAATCAAGCGTGGAGGGAAGTCAGAGGAGGAATGTGAACCGGGAGTGCAAAGAGAGGACGTGCCCCCTCCACATGGGGATCATCCCAGCCTAGGCACAAACCCTCTTACAGGCAAGAATGGTTTTTATAAACAGATGAGTTCAGTATTACTCTGAAACGAAAGAGGAAGTCCTTGAACACTCTGAAGTCACTGGGGAGAGAGAACCAGGAGCACGACAGAGAACGTTCTTCAATCTAAGTCACAGGTGGATCGGCCACATCTTCCTTCCACACTTGGAAGCAGGACAGAAATGGGGAAGCTGTTTGCTCAGAGACTCAATGTATTCCAGAGAAAACAGGGAAGTGAGTCTGCAACAGCCCTCTGAGGTAACATACCATGCAGGCAGATGAGCTGCAGGGCTTGTCTACAGAGCATAACTACTGGAAGAAGAAAAAAGTCTCACCTAGGCTGGGATGGGCAGAAGGGGCCTTTCAAAACCAGATACAAGCTGAAGAAAATGGTCATTTCAGGTCAAGACCAAGAAAAAAAACACCTGAAAAACCTCCATGGTTGAGCTGACAAGATGAACAACCATGAGCCCTATTGACAAGCAAGACTTTAATGTAAAGTTCTTGTTTATAATTTTACCTGTATCTCCCCAGTTGAGATGGGGAACCTTACTGGGCCACCAGGAACAGGTCCAAGGCTCAAAGAGCCCAAGTCAGACTGGGTGGGAGTGGGGACAGAGAACAAAGATGTTGAGAGATTACACTCAGTCCCAGTGAGGTCCACGAAGAGAATCCAGCTCTTGCTGTCCCACTGGTAAGAGACCCCTTTTCAATTACAGAGCAGTACTTAAAGTTTGAGCATCCAGTAGAAACACGGTCAAAGCAGAGAGAAGAGCTTGGCCAGAAGAGCTTGCCCCTCCCTCTAAGTGTTCAAGGGCAGGTTGGATGGGGCTTGAAGCAACCTGGTCTAGTGGGAGGTGTCCCTGCCCATGCAGGGGGTTGGAACCAGATGATCTTGAAGGTCCCTTCCATCCCAAACCAGTCTGGGATTCTATGACATGACAGGAAAGCTGAGGTTTAAGGAACATGTTACGAAGAGATCTGCCCCTGCAGCATCATCACTGGGTTACCTGGGACCAGACCTGGTGGATCCTAAACCAGGAGCCATCAGTTTTAGCACAGCAGAGCCTGGGGAAAACCCCAGGGTTTTGTGGCTGAAGATCCTGATTAAAAAAAGTGTTCAATGATGGCAGTAGCTTCAGTGCTCATGGAAACAAAGGGGATGAACAGCCCTGAAAGGGGGACACTGTGGAAGAGTCAACTGTTGGACTCTGATGACAGGGTAGAGATGTGTGCCCTCATCAGGTGCTGGCTTTATGGAGAAGTGGAAGATGATGGCACAGGACTCTTAGGGACAAGGCAAGGGCACACTTGGAAGGAGAACCAACCCCATGCATTGATCAGGCTGCAGAGCCCCCCGTGCCTCCCACCTGGCAAAATACCAGAGCCCCATGTGGCAAAAGAGACACTAAAGTTTGTTAGAAATAGATTTGCTGCCCCTGCTACAAAGGCAAAGAGTGAATGTGGCACCAGAAACTCTTAGATAAAATCTTGGGAACTGGATCTTTGTTAGGTTTCATTGATCCACTTGAATACAGCTACACACGGGTCTGAGGAGAAATGATAGCCCAAGAAGAAAGTACCTTAAGATGCAGAGAATATCACAGAATTTCTGATTGTGTTCTACTGTGATATTCCAGAGGTAGGACCCATGTGCTTTGTCATGAGAACAAAGGAGAAACTGTTGTCTTACAAGCCATTCATCCCCAAGGATCACCTACCCTGTAAAGCCAGTTGGACTTTCTGCTATTTGAGCCAAAGAAGCAGTGGGTCAGTACAAGAAACCTTTCTTTACCAAATCTAATTCTGCAGGATTCCCATTACTGAGCCTCTGACAAGCTGAGAGGGGGAAAAATAAAGTGCTGGAGGTAGGAATGGACATCGGGTGCTCTTGGGTTCATGAGATCAAACACTATGGAATCAATGGGCAAGCCAGAGTGACAGCTCCAATGAGCACAGGGGGGAAAATGGTGCCACTAGTGATAACGGAGTGAGTTACAGAAGGCAACAGAGAGACAAAACCATGAAAAGGGCTGCGAGCCATGCTGGAAAACAGCTCTGCAACAGGAGCCAGGGCTTCCCGCGGCACACATCGGGACACCGGGGCAGTCCCAGCACCCGGGCCGCGCCGCTCCCCAAAGCAGGGCTCAGAGCCCC
>NW_009952448.1:125035-129604 GCF_000747805.2 Chaetura pelagica | reverse complement strand
CTGCGGGCCCAGAGCGCTAACGGGGCAGCTCTGCTCTGGAGCCAGGCTGGGAGAGCTGGGGTGTTCAGCCTGGAGAAGAGAAGGCTCCAGGGAGACCTGAGAGCAGCTTCCAGTGCCTGAGGGGGCTCCAGGAAAGCTGGGGAGGGGCTTGGGACAAGGGCAGGGAGGGATGGGAGCAGGGGGAAGGGTTTCCAGCTGGCAGAGGGAGCTGGAGCTGAGATGGGAGGGAGAAATTCTGTGCTGTGAGGGTGGGGAGAGCCTGGCCCAGGTTGCCCAGGGAAGCTGTGGCTGCCCCATCCCTGGGGGTGTTGAAGGGCAGGTTGGATGGGGCTTGGAGCAGCCTGGGCTGCTGGGAGGTGTCCCTGCCCGTGAAGGGGGTGGGACTGGGTGGTCTTTAATGTTTCTTCCAACCCAACCCAGTCTGTGGTTCTGTGCTGCCCAGGCAGGGGCTGCCAGCACCCAGGGGCTCAGAACCTCTAGCCCTGTTCTGGGCTGTGTGGGTGAGGCCACTGCCTGCACGGGCAGCAGGAAATGAGGAAGCTCTTCCCGGGCAGATCCAGCAGCCACCTCAGAAACTCTGCTGTGTTTCACCTTGCCTGGCTCAGGGGAACCCAAGTGCACCGCTAATGTATCCACATATTAGCAGCAGCTTTAACCATGTTAATATTTAACCAACTTGCTGTATGTATCTATAGGTAGAAATTGAACTCCTGCTCATAAATGGTTACTTACTGGTTTGATGCAGTGAATATCCCCAGTGCAGGTGCCCCCTGTCCTGCCGGAGCAGGATGGAACTGGAGTGGGCTAGTTCCTCTGGTGCAGGACAAGGCTCCGTGTTGCTTCTTGCTGGATTAATCCTACTGTGAGCAAAGAGAAGCAGCATTTGTCCCGTGTTACTCAGGCCCTGGTTTGTACTAATCACCTAAATAAGCACCATATGCAGATCCAGCCACTGCCCAAAGACACCGAATGGCAACTCATAAAATCCCGGGGAGATCTGGCTTTTTAGTGCCAGAGCAGTAGGAGTGTGCACTGGTGCAACAGAAGCATGGCCAGCAGGTCAAGGGAGGTGATTCTGCCCCTCTATTTGGCTTTCGTGAGATCCCACTTGGGGAACTGTGTCCAGTTCTGGGGTCCCCAACACAGGAAGGACATGGAGCTGTTGGAGCAAGTCCAGGGGAGGCCTCAGAGATGCTGGGAGGGCTGGAGCAGCTCTGCTCTGGAGCCAGGCTGGGAGAGCTGGGGTGTTCAGCCTGGAGAAGAGAAGGCTCCAGGGAGACCTGAGAGCAGCTTCCAGTGCCTGAAGGGGCTCCAGGAAAGCTGGGGAGGGCCTTGGGACAAGGGCAGGGAATGAGAAGACAAGGGCTGATGGATTAAAACTAGAAGAGGGGAGATACAGGTGAGAAATTGGGAAGAAATTCTGTGCTGTGAGGGTGGGGAGAGCCTGGCCCAGGTTGCCCAGGGAAGCTGTGGCTGCCCCCTCCCTGGCAGTATTGAAGGGCAGGTTGGATGGGGCTTGGAGCAGCCTGGGCTGGGGAGAGGGGTGGCATGGCAGGGGTGGGACTGGATGGTCTCTAAGGTCCCTTCCAACCCAAATCGGTCTGTCATTCTATGACCAGTCACCCTTAGGTTCTGGCTTTGCTTTCCACAGCCCCTGAGTGCACATTGAGCTTCATTCCTGGTCAGCAGCAAAAGTGTGATGAGGGTAGTGGAATTTATGAAAATCCTTCTAGTCTGGGTGTGCTGATTGCCATTTTGTGGCTGAATCTAGCAACCTGAACTTGGAGAGCAAGGCAAACTTGGGAAAAGGTGGGCATAAATTAGGGGAAATTTTGATATTTTAAGTTCTGTGTGGTAATTTAACACTAAACATGGTTTTGATACAAGTTTTAGCAAACACCACCAACAGTTTATTTGCATGAGTTCTTCTGTTGTTTTTTTCTGGCCTTTTCTAGTCATTGTGATTTTTCATATCATCCAGATATTTATAAAATAAACCTTTCAGGGTAGTAATCCCCAAAAAACGTTTTGTTTTGGAGAGGCTGAAATGACATTTGAAAACTTTAATGCTACTTCAAGGCTTTTAAAATTGATTTGGTGGCCTTGGCAGTGCTGAGCTAATGGTTGGATTTGATGATCTTAAAGGTCATTTCCAATCAAAACTACTCTGAGTGTTGAGATGCCTGGGATAATTTAAGATTCCTGAGTGTCTTGATTTCTCACTGTGATCTGCAGGCCACAGTGACCTTTTGTCAGTTGTAGTCAAAACACAATGAAAAGGAAGTCCCCTAAGGGTAAGAGTGTGTAAAACTGGAATTTCCTAAAATTTATCTCACAGTACCAAAAGTCTGGGTAACACAGACTGCAGAGCACATGTGGGGTGGGAGGAAGGGGCAAGGAACACAGACAATTGGCATTTTCTTGCTTAGGGGTCTCCATCTACTGCACCTTTCTTCAGAAGATGGAGCATCAAGTCCAGTCTTTTCTGTGGACTCTGAAGGCCAGAAGGTTAACGGGTAATTGTCATCCCCCTGTAGAGAAGAACAAGACAATAAAAGACAGCGTTAAGATCAGGGGAGTAACTGATGCCACTAGTACCAGCTTGGCTCCAAACTCCTGCACAGTCATTCCAAAGCCACCTCTCAGGAACAAGGACAGCAGTTTGCCTCTGGGGCTTAGAGTGGAACCCTGCTGTGATACACTGACTTTGTCCAGAACATGTGAAATTTTATTATGTCATTCTAGTTCTTCACTTGCTTCCTCCTCCTTACACTGTTTTTACCAGTATGACTTGGTAGTCTCTCTTCCAGGTAACCTAAGGGATGATGCAAAGCCTGGTTTTAGACTGGATCTAAATATCATTCCTTGTAACTCCAAAAGGAATCTAAAATCACAGGCAGTATTTTGAGTTTTATTGTGCTCCCAAGCTTTGCCTATCTAATAATTATTTCTGTTCTGAAAAAAAACACCACAAACCACACCCAGCAGAAGTACCAGAGAAGTCTGGTTTGTTGCTCTCTAGTTAACCAAGCTGGCGTGCAACCAGTGCAGCTCCTCTCTGTCTCCCTGCCCCATCCACCACCTGGCAGACCTGAGATCTTCATCTAGACACCTAACATTCCATGGATTTTCACCAGCAACATCCCCTCAACTGTCTGTCCTCCATCAGCCCCTCCTGCCCACGTCCCTTCACCACCAGCTGCAGGACAGACAGCAGGATGGATTAAAAGCCACAGAGGCCCCTGTGTGGCTGCTGTGCTTGAGTCCACACCCCCACCTGGTTTCACTCCTCATCTCCACAGGAAATTTGGTTTTTAAATGCCTCAGTTGAGTTTAGTTGAAACTAGTTAGCTAGTTTAAAAGTTCTCAGGAAAGGTGCCAAGAGATCAGCACTACCTGAGGGGCAGTTGCTTTAGGAGAAAAATTTTCAATAGAGACCTCTCAAGTGGATAGATCTCTTTCCCAAATAAAGTTCCTAACAAATCATGAAAAATGTTTGTATTTAAAAAAAACACAAACAAAAAATTAAGATTCTGGTTTTTGAGACTGAAAACTGATTTTTTAATTATTTTTTTTTTCCCCAGAACTGTTCAGTTTTCAGTCTTGTAATTCTGTGCATTTTGGTTTTCATTTACTGTCTTTTGTTAGAACCAGACATAGAATCATAGGGGTTGGAAGGGACCTGGAAAGCTCCCCCAGCCCAACCCCCCTGCCAGAGCAGGGGCACCCAGAGCACATCACACAGGACCCAGGGGGGTTTGAATGTCTCCAGCCAAGGAGACTCCACAGCCTCTCTGGGCAGCCTGGCCCAGGGCTCTGGCACTGCACAGCAAAGAAGTTCTTCCTGAGATTCACATGGACCCCCCTGTGCTCCAGTTTGCACCCACTGCCCCTTGTCCTGTCACTGGGCATCACTGAGAAAAGCCTAACTCCATCTCCCTGACACTCACCCCTTACATATTTGTAAACAGGGATGAAGTCACCCCTCAGTCTCCTTTTCTCCAAGCTAAAGAGACCCAGCTCCCTCAGCCTTTCTTCATAAGGGAGATGTTCCACTCCCTTCATCATCTTTGTAGCTCTCATTCAGTGAACAAGTAGCTGTTCTTTATAGACCTTTTAAGATCTAACACCAGGTATGTCAGACCTCCTTGCAGGCTCACTCATACCCTTGTGTCTGCTTTTTAATTTTTTTTTTAACTTTTTCCTTGTTGCAATCCTAAAACCAAAGGACCTACTACTATTTAATGTCAATTTTTATCAGCTTATGGGCAGAAGAGCTCAGACTGACTGCCCTGACAGAGTACCTGGAGGATACTGAACAGCATGGTCACACAGAACAAAGTGCTTCCATTTTAGCTTGAGATTTCCTAGTCTTTTTTCTATATGAAAAGGTTCATCCAGCTTTTGGAAAAGCTGTGAAGACTAATTGAGAAGTTACTGTGAGGATTTGCTTGGAAGGTCAGTCGTGAGTTATTTTCTAGAGGTTCCCCTCCCAGTGCTGTCAAGCTAACCCTGCTTAATTGGCCTGGTGGGTTGTGGCTCCTGCCTCAGTTTCCCATGCAGGCCCTG
>NW_009952448.1:121687-124291 GCF_000747805.2 Chaetura pelagica | reverse complement strand
TCTCTCCCGGCGTCTTGCGGGGTTGTCGGGGCATCCTGGCCGCTCCGCCGCGCGTTTTCGGGTGGGTTACGTGTGAAGCGTCGTTGACGCTTGTTCTTTTTGTGTGGTAAAAGAGTGATAAAAGCTTTTTTTTTCCCCTGCTGTTCCTGTTCGGCGGGTCCCTCCGCGCTGCCCCGCGCCGGGAAGGGACGGGCCCGCAGCCCCCGGCCCGGGCTCGGTGGGGCAGGACCCGCAGGTTGATGTCAGGTGTGAGTTTCCCGTGCCTGGAACGTGGCCCTGCTCTGGGATCTTGGCTCTCCTCCCATGAACGTGTGAGAAACGTTTGTCGCGCCAATTAACAGGCCCACACAGATCCTTCGACGAAGCACAGTTTATTTACATCCTTGCAAGAATGGGTGAGCTAAACAAGCAGGCACACCCATAGTAAGGTGAATAACGGTTTATATTCCCTATTCCCGATGCAAATTTCCCTCCCCTGTTTCCCCACTGGCTGGGTACTCCAGGGTTTCCCGCCCCTGTTTACACATTCCATTCTAGCAGTTTACTTTTTACCTTTTAAGGTAAAATTTTGACCTTTCTTGCCCCCTGGGCTGTCTTCCCAATTAACAAATGGTCACTGGAGCAGTGTAAATCCAGCTGGGATTTGCACAGATCTTGCCTCTCTGTGTCCCCTGCTCAGATGCAGGTGTTCAGAAATCCGCTGTCTCGGACCCAACAGGGTAGTTTGGTTGAGTGAAATGTCATTGTAGCTGTTGTGGGGTTTATCTCTGCACGATTCTAAGGGGGGATCCTGGGCCTGGTACCCCCAGAGCATGGGCTGTGCAGAGTTGGCAGCTTAAGTTTCTGCTCTTTACTGAGGGCAGGTGTCTGCTGGCAGTGACCAGCCCATGTGTGGAAGCTGGGGCTTGTTTGTGGAGGGGTTGGTGCTGCCTGTGTGTTGTCCTGGGGGAAGGTGGGGTTGTGGAGTGTGGGGTGGAGCCTGCAGAATGGGACAGATCTAGCGGGAGCCTGAAAATCACCTGCCTTCTTGCCTTTTTAAATTATCTTTCTGCTTCTAGATACTTTGGGTAATTACATTTCCAATAGTAAGGATAAAATTTGTATTTACTTTGCTTGCTCCATTACTTGTTATGCTCTAAAAAAACCCCAAACCCTCAAGGATAAGATTAAAAAGGGGGGGGGAGGAAGGTGATTTATAGTAAATTGTTCTTGCTTAAGGGTTGAATAAGCTCCTGTACATAGATTATTTGATAATGAGAGAAAAAATGTTTTGAAATTGCAATTTCAACTGATCCCTGTAAATACTAATTTTCTCATGTTGATGATTACTATTAATATTGTAGTAACTCTCCCAATTTTGTGGAAAGCTAGGTGTGGGTTACTACACCTGGGCAATTCTTACCTTGTGGTAACATACCAAACTAATGGGAAAAGCTTGTGAAGTTTCTGGTTGCAAAGAACCACTGTGCCCTTCTGATCTTCACCTCCCTGCCACTGTCCAATACTCAAATGGATTTTTGGTGTATGGATTGATAAGGAGCAGATTCAAACCTTTCAGGAACTTGTCATAGACTCTGATTTAAAGTGAGTGTGGAAAATCCAGATATTTCTGAAGTATAAGCAATTATCAGAATGTCAGAATTAGCCTTAGAACTCTTTTTGCTTGAAGGAAGAGTACTTATGCTTGTGCCTAACATAGCTGTAGTCATAAGCTTAGTGCTTTAAAATCTGGGCATGCCTGATGTTATTCTTCTGCTGGGAATTTCCTGGGGCAGTATCTTTCTTCCTGAATCTGTGTTCCCATTGTGTCACAGCTGAAGTGTGCACAGGTGAGACTCACCTGTATCTTCTCCTGAACTTCCCTGAGGCAAGTGATCCCATTTGCTGTCATCAGGCTGTGAGGATTGTGCTGCCCTCAGTTATATAGACTTTCAAAAACCTAGTGAAAGAAAGTATTAATTACCTCTCTGGTGTTGTGACAGGTGAAACACTTTCCTGGGGTGCAGAGCTTTCTACACCCTTGCTTAATCACAGTAAGTTTGACCCATATTCTCATCTAGTTTCATTTAATACTGGTTTAGTCATCCCAACATGGCTTGTTTGGATTTTTGCATAGATGCACAAAACCTACCTTAAAAACCCCAGCAATCTCTGCACACAGCTGCAGGTGGAAGTGAGCAGCTGGTTCTCCTGTAACCTGAGGTTTGTGCACTTCCTTCTGTTTCATCCTGAAACCAGGATTTTTAATTCCTTTGCTGTGGTGAGCTTGAGTCATTGGGAAAAAGCTTCCTGGAAAACTGCAAGCAGGTAAACATTTGAGAAAACAAGTCTAATATCCAGGATCAAGGAGTCAGCTGTGATTAGTACATCCCTGTGAACAGCCTTGTTCATCAAAATAGCTACAGATGAGGTAGTCACTTCCTTCAAACGTTGTTTTATCTTGTCTTTGTACAAAAGGCTACCTTCTGCAGATGTTTTCATACTGTGGTAGTGGCAGTAGATGCATCATTTGAGAGAGAAACTATCTGATTCTGATTACCGTTGTCTCTCTGTCCTGGTTTGAGCCAGGATGAAGCCAATTTTTCTTTTTACTGATTTTTTTTT
>NW_009952448.1:101413-121079 GCF_000747805.2 Chaetura pelagica | reverse complement strand
GACAACTTCCTTCCTTCTTTTTCTTCTCCCCTTCTCTTCGGTCCATGGCCGGTGTCCGGGGAGGACTCTGTTCATCCATCACCGTCGATCCTCAGGCTTGATCTCTCGTGACCCCCATAACTCTCTGCTTTTCTCCAGCAGCAGCTCCGGGATTCCTCGGGACTCTTCCCAGTTCAGGGAAGTGCTGTGGGAGTTGCTGGGGTGGGGGGAGGCGAGAGGTTTTTGCCCATACCTGAATATATCTGTACATAATTGTATATATTTTCTTGTATCATTCATTAGTGTTTTAATTAAAGTTGTGTAGTTTAGTTTTCAATCCAGCCAAGTCTCTCTCTTTTTCTCTCTCTCCTTCCCTACCTGGGTGGGAGGGGGAGGGGATCGAGAGCATTGTTGTCGGACCTGAGTCAAACTGTGACACTCTGCTAGTAAGCACAGTCTTTCTTTTTTTGGTGTTAACAGAAGAGAGCTGGAGGAGGAGAGAGAGTCTCTGCAGGTAAGAGGCCTCAGAAGGAAAGGGCTGATCTTGCTTTGTGCATTGCCAGATAAACCTTTGGAGCTAGTACAGAGCATAGTGACTGTCTCTACCTGGTCAGGTGAGTGTCAGTACCATGTGTCTGTCCTCCTGAAGGCTTTAGAGATACTTGTCTATAAACATGATTTTTTAAAGTTTGCTTAAAATAGATTATTTCCTGCATTTTCTGTACATGTGTCGGTGATCTTGGTTTTCTTCTGTAACGCTGAGTGGAGACCGGTAGGGAGCACTGTCTGTGGCCAGTACCAGTGCTGACTCTGTCAGAGCTTGGGTGTAGATGGAGCAGGTGTGTGTGAGGTGAGATCCACCAGTGGTGCTTCTGACAAAGGCTGTACTGTCCCAGTTCTTCAAGTCATACACTCCACTGATCTATGCAACCATAAAAAATGTAAAGGCATGAGATAACTGAGCTATCTGGTGCATTTGTTTGGGGTTTGTTTTCTTCTCGTGTAATACCCTCAAAATGTTAGTCCACTGAAAAATCAAATCCCCTACATTCTATTGAACAGCAGTTCCTTACCATGTCACTAACCTTGTGTCAGTTTAACCAAACTCAATTTCTGGGTGACTTACTTCAATACCCATGTGTTTGCAACTCTTTCTCTAGAGACAAAATGAAGTAATCAGTGTGACAGTCATCCAGGCTTCATTGATGTGGTACTGAAGTGTAGCAATAATTATCAAGGCTGTGGGAAGCTGTGATGTGTGTGCTTGTTTGTGACACTTGCATAATGGTAGTAGTAAATGTGATATCAATTCAGCTCATTACCCGTACGAATGCTCCCACAGGCTGTCTTGAATTTTTTCAGAATGCTTGGTATCTGATCTAGTTTGTGTTATGACTTTCTGCCAGAGTAATTTGGCACTAACAACTTACTGTTGTTATAGATTGCCCTTAATATGGAAAGGAGTCTTTTTCTTCATTTTCTGTCCAGCTAGCATCTGAGAAGCACTGACAGTGCAGAAACCTGGTCTTAAAACTCTTAATTGCAGCTTAGTAGTTTTGTTTAGGTATTCTGAGGACTCACCTGGATTTGAGAGTTCAGTAGGTTGCATCTAAAGAATTCATTTCAGGACTGAATTTGTTGCAGTTAACCCTTTGAGAGCAATTGGGAAAGATTAACCCAGATCTTAGCTGTGAACACAAGTGCAAGTAAAGCGAGGACACAGTGCTCTTCAGGAATTCAAAACTGGACTGCAAGCCAAGCAGGCAACCTAGTGTGAGTGGCACATTTGCCTCCTTTGTTCTTCTCCTGTGTTAGAAGTGTGGTCAGTTGACATGTAAAAGTTGAGATGTTTTACCTAGCCCTAAATAATCAAGAATTTTACGGGCATAGACTGTTGCAATGGATTATTACAGCTTTTTCTATTTATATACTGGTGCATTTATGAATTCATAGGTTAAAGAAGCAGTTCTGAGGAAGCCTTCAGTTTGCCTTTCATTGCTCTGTGGCTCTGTGTTCCCAGCTGATATGATGATCTTCTCTCAAGCTGAGTAACTCCAGGACACAAACACCTTCCGCTAGCCTGCCATTTGAATCAGAGTGGAGCTGGAAGGAGTTCTGGTGGTGCTCCAATTCCAAATGGAATTGGAGCCTGGAAAGTATTTCCTATTATTTAATTCCTTTTTAGACATCTTCAGCTTGGAATTATTTTTAAACTTTTTTTTAACTGGCTGCTTTTGGACAGTCCTTGTTTTTATCTAGTGAAGCAAGCCTGATGATCATCATTTCTGAAGGCTGCATTGCCACCCTTGAAGACCAAGAGAGAACAGATCACATGCTCCAGTGTTTTTTAAGCATTTGAAACAACATACTCTCCCAGTAGTATGGAGGTGCAAAAAAGAATCAACCTGATATTTGGAAAAGAAAGATGGTAGTATTAAAAAAATGAATTAAATAAAAGGAAATGTCTGCAGTAAACTGTGTTACTGGAAGGTAAACTGTGCTCTGAAGATCCAGCACTTGGGTTGATAAGGTCTTTGCATCAGTAAGTGCTGCTCTTCTTTTCAGGAGTGCATATCATCTAAACTTCCTGTGGAAAAACCTCATTCCAACGTGCTTTGTCAGTCAGCTCATGATGTGGTTTCCCTTTGGCATGAACCTGTCAGTCAGAAGAATCTCATTCAGGGATGTGCTGACTGGACTCCTTGAAGTTGTTTCAGAGCGACATTGTTAACCTGAGGCCTGCCTGAATTTTATCTCTGCTCACCTTGGTTCCAAATTGTTTCTAGAAGCTCTAATTTAAAGGAAATTCAAAGTTTTTCTTTGAGAGGTCTGATTTTTGTCTTCATCTAGTCAGTGCTCTGTTCTTTGATATATTGCTCTAAGTAAGTCTTTGATGTGTTTCTATATTAAAATTAGAGTTATTAAACTGTAGCCCCATCTGATCCCGTGTAGATAGAGCAGACTCCCCGTGCTGATGAGAACGAGCCTCTTAACGTTTCCCTGAAGTGGTTTGAGCCCTCAATGTTACCTGGTCTTTGATCTTTAGCTATCATGCTGCTGATGTAAAGTAGGTCATGCACTTCGTGAAGAGAGCAAAAAAACCCACCATGGGGTTGGCAACAGGGGTTTGAATTGAATTATATCAGATTGAGGTGAGAGGTTTCAGTTGAATTGCATCTGACCAGGCTTGAGTTAAGAACAGAAGATTAAACTTAATATATTTTAAAATCTGTATTCTAATGCAGGCAGGTTCCTACCTGCAGAAGATTTTTGAAGTATGATTTTGGTATCACCAAAAGCTTCCACTTAGGAGGTGGTGGTTGCACTAGCCATTGTTTCAAAGTCTAAAGTGACTGAAGTCCTCTTGTATAGTTGTGTTTTGCTTATATTAGGAGGTTATTTGAGTTTGCTTCTTTTTAATCTCCATAAAGTCAGGTCAGATGCTAAGTATATTTAGACTACAAAATCTTTCTTAGCCTACTTGCTTAGAAATTACAAAACTCAAAGTCTTTAAGCCACAAGGTCATTTTAGGATTGTAAATGTATTTATGGGTGCAGGAGAAGAATGAGAAGGCCTTGATTTCATTGAATGGCCTTGCTGTAGGATGCTCCTCAGCCTACACAGGCTTGTGTTCTCTATATCCTGGTTGTTGTGCCACTCTGCTCTCCTCAGTGCTGCCACCAGGAACTGCCCAGAGCCCTGGGTGGTTAAATTCAGAGCCGTGTGTGAAAACATCCCCATTGTGGATGGAGAATGTCCTTTCATCAGTTGTTTTCCTCCGTGGAAAGCTCTTGTCAATTAACACCACACATGTGCTTCAGTTTGTAGTGACACCAGTAGTTTGTGGGGCTGTTTAGGAAGCAGTGTAACTGAAATGGTAACACTAAAATGATGAAAACATCCTGTTGTTATGTAAGATAATTTTTCTATTTTAGCAGAATAAATTCAAGCTGCCTGTTGGAGGCAGGATCAAACCTTCCTCTTTTTTGTTTGTTTCCAATGGGTATAATCCCTGTGCCAAGTGTTACAGCAGTGCCACAGGCTGTGTGTGCTGGGCAGGACAGCTGGTTCAGGTGTAGTGTGTGGGGTCAGTGCTCCTCTGCCTGTGCTCAAAAGGATCTGTCTGACCAGCAAGGATGGGGATGCTACTGGGAGGCTGGGAAGGGGCCTGACCCTTCAGCACTACACAACTTGATAGAATGTGGTCCTTTAACATCAGTGTCCCTGCCCATGCAGGTGAGTTGGAACTAGGTGATCTTTGAGGTCATCCCCATTGTGGATGGAGAATGTCCTTTCATCAGTTGTTTTCCTCCGTGGAAAGCTCTTGTCAATTAACACCACACATGTGCTTCAGTTTGTAGTGACACCAGTAGTTTGTGGGGCTGTTTAGGAAGCAGTGTAACTGAAATGGTAACACTAAAATGATGAAAACATCCTGTTGTTATGTAAGATAATTTTTCTATTTTAGCAGAATAAATTCAAGCTGCCTGTTGGAGGCAGGATCAAACCTTCCTCTTTTTTGTTTGTTTCCAATGGGTATAATCCCTGTGCCAAGTGTTACAGCAGTGCCACAGGCTGTGTGTGCTGGGCAGGACAGCTGGTTCAGGTGTAGTGTGTGGGGTCAGTGCTCCTCTGCCTGTGCTCAAAAGGATCTGTCTGACCAGCAAGGATGGGGATGCTACTGGGAGGCTGGGAAGGGGCCTGACCCTTCAGCACTACACAACTTGATAGAATGTGGTCCTTTAACATCAGTGTCCCTGCCCATGCAGGTGAGTTGGAACTAGGTGATCTTTGAGGTCCCTTCCAACTCAAACCATTCTGATTCTATGAAATGGTAACTTACAGACAAGAACATACTTTGACTATTATCAAGTATTATCTGCCTGGCTGTTCTAATACCTGGTTTGTAGGTGGCACTGGTGTGATGCTGTTCTGTTTCAGCAGCAAAGATTTAAGCTATAGACTAAACATCTTGCAGACAAACAGGTTTGGGGAGGGTGGCAAATACAGGCTAGTCCTGCTTTGTGGTCAGCAGGCACAGTCAGGACTGTCCCTTCAGGCAGTTTTTGTGGTTTCCACCTCTCGAGTTTGCAGAGGGAAGTAATTTCTGTGCTTCTCTAGAAAGAGCTGGACTCCTGCCTTGGTTTGTGATAATCAGCATAACCATACCTGCTCCTTTGTGATGGATTTTGTTACACAGAGAAGAATTGCACTGACCACCCTTTCTTGACAATAGGAATTGTAAATTCAGGCTATATAATAATACTTATATGAGGGGGAAAACTCGCTTGTCCTGTATCCACCACAAACTCTTAACCACTTTTAATAGTGAAACTGTTCTTGAATGTCTGTCAGATGTTTTTTAGTGTGGAAACTGTTGGATGATAAGCCCATGCCACCTCTTGCTTTCCAGCCACGGCGCAGAGCAGCAGTGGGTGGTGGAGAGAACTGCCATCATCTGCCACTGGACTTGACTGCAGGACCAGCTCTCCCACCTGGAATATCAGATCAGGCAGCAGACAGGGATCTACAGGTGACTTCGGGCTGCCAAGGTAACTTTCAGCCTTCTTCATGCCTTGGGAGGATCTCTGGCAGCCATCAACAGGTAGAGTGGTATTTTCTCTGTAGAAATAAGGGTGAGAGAAAAAAGCTTTTGAGTTACCTCTGCAGCAGTAAGAGGCATTGCCTCCAGCTCTTGAGGGCTGTGACTTCTGTCTGCCTCAAAACATCACAGCAAGAGCTTGCTGAGAGAGGGAGAGGGGCTGGTTTCCTTCCTTTGTGTAGGGAGAGCAGCTCATTAGTGGAATGAAGCTCTGTAGTGGTGTAGGACACCAAGTTGGTGCTTCCAAGTGTTGGCTTCCATGCTGGCATAGTGCCAGGGTGCCACTGGAGCTGCTTGCTGGTACCACTGGGGTTTCAAGCCTTGGTGCCTCTGGAATGTGTCATCATCTAAAGCAAAAGGGTCTTCAGATCTCAGAATACTGCTTACACAAGTTTGATACTTCCAGGCCATGGCCTTTTAGTGTTTCGCCTCCATAACTGAGAAGTGTTATGGTAGAAAATAGATAGCATGAATACTCATTTCTTGACTAGAATGGTATTTGCTTCTGTATGACTAGATTTCCTCAAAAAAAAATAAAATTAAAGCTTTCTATCTTACAAACCAGAAATGCATTTTGGGGCTTCCCTTCTTAATAGCCTCTCAGTACAGGTCAGTCAGACCTGCTTTGAGTGGAGGCTTAGACCAGCTGACCTCCAGGTTTAGCTCCTTCCTACCTAAATTGCTCTTTGATTCCACTCTAATGCTATGGGAAATAATGATTCCTGGGGGCTAGACTTCTGTAACATTAGTCTCTAATACACCACAGCAAGATGCAGGAGAACAAAACATCACAGCAAGAGCTTGCTGAGAGAGGGAGAGGGGCTGGTTTCCTTCCTTTGTGTAGGGAGAGCAGCTCATTAGTGGAATGAAGCTCTGTAGTGGTGTAGGACACCAAGTTGGTGCTTCCAAGTGTTGGCTTCCATGCTGGCATAGTGCCAGGGTGCCACTGGAGCTGCTTGCTGGTACCACTGGGGTTTCAAGCCTTGGTGCCTCTGGAATGTGTCATCATCTAAAGCAAAAGGGTCTTCAGATCTCAGAATACTGCTTACACAAGTTTGATACTTCCAGGCCATGGCCTTTTAGTGTTTCGCCTCCATAACTGAGAAGTGTTATGGTAGAAAATAGATAGCATGAATACTCATTTCTTGACTAGAATGGTATTTGCTTCTGTATGACTAGATTTCCTCAAAAAAAAATAAAATTAAAGCTTTCTATCTTACAAACCAGAAATGCATTTTGGGGCTTCCCTTCTTAATAGCCTCTCAGTACAGGTCAGTCAGACCTGCTTTGAGTGGAGGCTTAGACCAGCTGACCTCCAGGTTTACCTTCCTACCTAAATTGCTCTTTGATTCCACTCTAATGCTATGGGAAATAATGATTCCTGGGGGCTAGACTTCTGTAACATTAGTCTCTAATACACCACAGCAGGATCACTAACTTTTCACATGCTTCAACTTTTTTCAATGCAGCTGGAATTTCTTAGCTGTGTTTCTTCAACCAAATTAGCTTATGATTATCTTTAATTCACTGTAAAACAGTTGCTGTTCTCAAGCATGATGTTTATACAGACATAAATGCAAATGCCTGGAATAATTGTCCTGCTTTATTCTTGTTTCCATTCACAAGTATATGCATAATGATACCACAGGTGCTATAAAGTGTAGACTACTCAGTGAATGAAATTAAGTTTCCCTGTAAGGAATGTTACCTTTATAGCTACTTTCTGCTGATCTCTTTTACTAGAGATGTTTTGCTGGTGTGAGAAACTAGTAAGGTGCTGTTGAGCACAGAGTATGTTTCCAGGAGCAGCAGGTTGGTATGTTTGTATGCCCCAAGGTGTGTGCTGGTGAGGATGAAGAGGACATGTGACTGCAGATGTAGAAGCTGAACTGTGAGCCATGCTTGTGGACAGCTTTTCTAGGAAAAACACACAGCATTGATGTTGGCCCAGCAACGTTTCCTTCTTAAGCTGTTTCCCCTAGGCTAGAGAGAGCACTTAGATTTTGAATTAATGAAGTTGCCATAGAAATATAACTCCTGAGTTGTTTACTTTGCTCTTAGAGCATACTTAAGAAGTAGTCATTGTGTTGTGGCTTCTGAATGGAATTAAATGCCACTTTTTATCCCTAGGGCCCAGTAGTCTTGAGGGTGCGCATCAGCCTGGAGACCTGATGAAGAAGCAGGGCCAACTGGGGTCTGTGTCACTGGTGACCTCCCAAAAGAATCAGTGGCTCTTGCCTTCATCTTCTGCCCCAGGGTGCCTGACAGGCTCCCTGCCCTGCTGCCCCCAGTTTAATAGGCAGGTGAGTAAGCAAGAAATACATCATCTTGCAGTGGTAGAAGTGAAGAAAGAAGCTTTCATTGAACCAAGCCTTGAATCAAGAGTAGTATCATTTGTGGAAGTGAGTTTACAAATCACATTGAATAATTCAGTTTTTATGTACTATTTGAATGTTTCTTTAACTTTTGCTGTTATTTCATGCAGTAATGCATCAGTGGGTATCACTTTACCAGTACTTTGTATTTGCAGTGTGACAAATGAACTCGTTTCACCTTTTGCTTTTAAAAAAATTTTTGTACTTTTATGTATCTTTAGAGTTCTCCAAAAATGAAACAAAACCAAAGCAAAACAAAACCACAAAAAAACCACCACAGAAATCTGCTGGGACTCTTACCTTATTCTTCAGGTCTGTGAAAGGTGATGGAATCTGCAGTCATAAAAACCCCTGAAAAGCTGTGGTTAGGAAACCTTGAATTCCTGGTCTTGAGCTGTTGCTGGACTCTTGGTCTTGATGGCACTGCAGGCCCATGTCATGTGTGTGTGATGGTTTATAGACCCTTTTAAAGGCTTGACATGTCCAAGTAGTGTTCAGAACCTTGTGTTTCTGGATGATGATGGGTACCCTCTCGTCTGCTGCTCATCAGACCAAATGACTTACCAGGAACCTTAACTTCTGTGAAGCTGTGGAGGGCCAACTGCCACAACCAGCAGCTGCAGAGCAGGGGATATAACTCATGTTTTGGAGGACACAACAACAAAAATGATGACTGCTTTTCTTGGAAGCCAGCTTTGACTTTTTCACTTGCAAATTCTGAGGGAAGATACTTGGATATTTATGTTTGTAAGATTAAGCTGCAAAATTTGAACACTGAGTTACTGAACTCTTGTGGGAGCAAAAGAGATTGTGATGAATAAGATTCAAGGTTAAGATGGGATGTTTCATTGGTTTGTTGCTGTATGATAGAACTGTCTACTAAAAGGTATGGTCAACAATGACATTCAGATTTGAAACGTTTTGTGGCAAAATGAAACTGTTCAAAAAGGGAATAACTAAGTTAATGGAAGCTCTACCAATTGAACCCTGTGGTCCAGGTACAGCCCGTGACTCAGTAAATCCCTATGTTAATTATTTGATGTGCAGATGATTCCTTCAAGGGGTGGAACTATGACATGGATGCTGCACCCCAACTCCTCCAGCAGCAGTTCTCTGGATAGGGGGAAAGGCTGAGGGCAGATTTGGCCAACAAACCCCACAGAACCCACTTGCCAGTTTGGATGAGACCTGCGTGGCCGCCAGAATCCGTCCGGTTCGCACGTGGTGGAGGCACCAGCTAGTCCAGGCTGCCTCGGCGTCCCACTGCAGCAGGAAGGTAAGTGGAAGTCATTCCATGTAGGTACTGAACTATCTTGCATTTTTTATTTGAATGGGTGGGTTTGTTGTATTTGTTTTTAGCTAAAACTCTCATGATGTTGGACTCTGTTTTAATGCAGCTTTTTCTGAGTGCTTCTCTAAAACACGTGTAGAATTTTGGAAGAAATTCCCAGATATTGGAAAGACTAAACTGAAAGAAGAGAGATTTAGGTTAGAGATCAGGAGGAAATTCTTCACTGTGAGGGTGGTGAGAGCCTGGCCCAGGTTGCCCAGGGAAGCTGTGGCTGCCCCATCCCTGGCAGTGTTGAAGGGCAGGTTGGATGGGCTTGGAGCAGCCTGGGCTGGTGGGAGGTGTCCCTGCCCATGGCAGGGGGTAGGACTGGATGATCTGGCAGGTCCCTTCCAACCCAGACCATTCTATGATTGTCAAAAAGCCACGAGTTTGCTGTTTAACTGTGGTTTAGAAACTAATTCTAAATTTCTGCTCTTAAAAATCAGGCAACAGTTTTAGCAATGAGCAGATCATACCTCAGACTTCGGTGTGCAGCAGCCTTCTGCTAGTTACCTTTTGGAGTTGATCACCTTGGAATTGTACAGGGAAAAAAAAACTGTCACACCCAAGAAAACCAAACCAGAACACAAAAGCCACCAGCCACCCAAAAATAGACCCCCAGAAATCTATAACCTTAGTTAAGCCTTGGCAAGCTGGTGTGTGACTATAACTGGGCTGTGGTTATTTGAAAGCTGAGCTACCAATCCTGGTGAAATAAAGGCTCCTTGGACACCTAGCTGTGAGTTACCTGTTGATTAAAGGATGTGTAATTTATTAAATCTGACAAAACATGAGTGGATGAGATAAAACTGATGGATGTTACATCCATCAGTTGACAGGTTGTAGTTTGTTGTATTGCTCGTATCTTCTGGAGCCTTTTCCTCCATATTGATTACTCTCCTGAAAGTTTTTATCAAGTTCTTTGTAAGCATTAGAGCTACAAAAAGCCTTTAAGGAAGATGAGAAAGAACAGGATGGGAAAAGGCAGAGAAACGTTTGAAGTTTGAAAAAGAAAATTAGGAAGCATTATGGTTTCACTGGAGTTGTGGAGGAGAATCCCTTCTGGCTTGGAAATACCAGTGGAGAATCACAAAATGTGTCCCTTAATACACTGAATTACTTTGATAAGGCAATTCATCTATGGTCAGAATGGGAAACAGTCTGTGGCAACACTCCTGCACGTTCTTTCAACATTGACCACAGCTCTTGACTTGATTTTTTTCACTCTGCAAATCTGCTTGGTTATGGTTTTGAGGTTTCTTTTCCCTGTTTTTCCAAAACTTGTCTGGCTTTGTTTGTTTTTTTGTGAATGGAAACATACCTGCAGTCTGTAGGGAGCAGACTGGAGGTACTGGATCTGAACCTGAGTTTTACTTCTGAAACACGTTTTCTTTTTGCCATGTTGGCTGTCCTTTTCTCTGCCAGCCCCTGAGACCCCTCCCTGTGAGGTGCAGCTGCGAGTGGCCCAGCTCCTGCATCCTGTGTAGCTGCAGAGTCTCTCTCCAGACCATAGACCCCAACACCATGTCCCTGGCAGAGTGTGTCACCCACCTGGACTCCAGCTTCCACCCTGTCCTTTCTCTGTCTCAGGGTGAGTAGGTCACAGGGTATGGGGGAAAGGGAATCCCTCACTATGACACTGCCCTCTGCTCTTCCCTTTTACATCCAAGGAGGCTGAAATACTCTGACAGAGTTGTGTGTTCTAGAGGATAGTGACAGATGTCTGGTGATGTTCTTCCTGGTAACCAGGCATGTCCTCAGTCCGAAGGTGCAGTCCCTGGAGATTTCTGAGCCTTGGAAGCCACGTTGTGTTTTGGCCTGTGTCTGAGGCGGCAACCATCTCCAGTTTAATATAAGCTTAGATCACTTCTTTAGGATCAGCTCTGTCTTCTGCAAGGAACACCCATATTCTGGAGGCTTGCAGAGCAACTATTTTAAGTTCCTATCGCATCCCTGCACTGGAGGACTACCTGAAATACATGAAATCTAACACTGATCTGGATAGGCTGAGGGGCAGTTGGTTGGTAAACAACAAGCACCAACTTTGTGCAAAATCAGTCTTCGAGTCTAAGCTCTTGTTTAAACACCTGTGGCCTTGTAGTTGTGCTCTCTGCTTGCTTTATGAACTCTGCAGAATTTTAACAGTTTGTGTTTAAATAACTGAAGGGTGGCAGTGGCTGCAGCTCTGTAGTGCCTGGAGGAACAAGAATATGAACAAGGAATTTTTTAGTAGATTAAGAGACTGCAAGGGAAACACTCTGCTGCACAACTATGAGAGCATCTCTCCAAAAATATTTTTTATCACATGAAAAAAAGCATAAGCTGACCTCTGCTCCTCGGATAGTGATACAAACAAGTGCCAAGTCATAGGTAGCTGGATATGAGTCCAGGTTAGCACAGGGTGAGGAAGCCCAGTGACAAATTGTGGGATTACATCTGGCAGAGGGCTGGGGCAGAGGCTGCTCTTCTGGGAATGTTATCCTGGTCAGTCACAGCATGTATGGGGCAGAAAGCCTGCAGGCAGCACTCCTGCTGTGGTTAGCTGTGTCATGGCACTTTCACTGAAGAACTGACAGACATGAGCAGCTAATGATGTGTGTGCTTGGCACGTGGAGAGTGGAAATCGTGTGCTTACCAACATAACTTGGTTTTCCTGCTTTCAGGCAACCCTCTTCACTTGCTCTTTGAAACCTTATTACGAGAGGAGGGACTGCAGAGACTGCTGAGCCACGGAGTCAGGACTCTGAAGATGTCCCGTTTTGGAAAGAAAGAAGATCCAACTGGCAGTGCATTCCCAAAGCCACACTCTCCACTCCTGCTTGCCTCCCGTAAGTCAAGTAACATGGAGCTGGAGCTGGAGTTAAAAAAATCAATGTAGGCTTGTAATCAGGACCTGAGGGCAAGTGGTCAAGGTAGAGTGGGGGAGGTAGCTCACTTTCTTCCTGTGGAAGATAATTTGTTCTACAGGAGTGTCTAAGTGACTGAGTCCAGCATCTTGCAAACTACAGAAAATCTGGGCCCCTTAGAGGGACACAGAAATACTGGCCTCAGTTAAGTTACTCACAATAAATGCATCTTGCTGTTCCCTGTGTTTCTTTCAAGGGAAAAAGCAACACCAAGATACTTTTATGAACCTCAATCAGTTCTTGAGTCTGACTTATCTTGGGTTTCTCTTCACATTTTATTACCAGGTTCACTGTGTGAAGGGAGAAGGCAGCCCAAAGGAATATCCAGTCACAGCATCCCTGTGCCTAGTCCTCAGGCACATAAATATGGTCCTTTACACAACCCACTGTTCTTGTACCCAGGGACTCCTGCCCTTCCTGTCAGCCAGACCCCTTCCACTACCAGCTCAGCACTGGTGAGTTGAAACAAAAGCTGTGGAAAAGTAATCTGAAAAAGAGGAGTAGCCTTAGAAGGGGAGCTGGGGAATAAATCTCACTGAGCACTGCTGTGGGGCTGCAGACCCCCTGGAGATTCAGGTGGGTTGCTACTGCTAATGAGCTGCTGGGAGTTGCAGTTGGGATGTTGGTGTAGACAGTAAAAGCTACGTGCTTCATTTTTTGCCTCAGGCAGTGCTTGGCTGGCTTGGTGCCTGCTGCACTGCTCGCCGCCAGACAGCCTGGGTTCACATTTAGCATTGACAATATTCTGCTGCTTTTTTTTTTTTTTTGTAAGGAAAGAGTTATATACACATATTGTTACAGCTTTATTTGGCTACAGATTAGTAGTAGAGATTTAACTACTATGGATTTACCCATATAAAGCAGGAACATCAGTTGAGATATTTAACATTTTCTTGTTTTTCTGGAAGTAGCAGGGGGTTAAAAAATACATTCCACAATAACCATGTCTCTAGGAAGGTGTTGAGTAACTGGTTCTCCCAGTGTGTTGAGCAAAGGAGATCTTGAAGGAGAGGCTCAGACTTGCATCCTTACCCCTGTCCCCTTCTTCTTTTTGCTTAAAGCAGTTGTTAGGTCTAGTTGACAGAAACAGACCCTGGGGCAGAGCAGCTGGAAAGTGTCCAGGGGAAAAGGACCTGAGGGAGCTGGTCAACAGCAGCTGAATATGAGCCAGGGTGTGCCCAGGTGGCCAAGAAGGCCACCAGCATCCTGGCTTGTGTCAGCACTGGGGTGGCCAGCAGGAGCAGGGCAGGGATCATCCCCCTGTGCTGGGCACTGGGGAGGGGGCACCTGGAATGCTGGGCTCAGGTCTGGGCCCCTCAGGACAAGGAAGACATGGAGGGGCTGGAGCGTGTCCAGAGAAGGGCAAGGGAGCTGGGGAAGGGGCTGGAGCACAAGTGTGAGCAGGAGCAGCTGAGGGAGCTGGGGGTGTCCAGCCTGGAGCAAAGGAGGCTGACGGGAGACCTGCTGGCTCTGCAGCTGCCTGAGAGGAGGTTGGAGCCAGGGGGGTCGGGCTCTGCTCCCCAGGAACAAGGGATGGGACAAGAGGAACCGGCCTCAAGTTGTGCCAGGGGAGGTGGAGGTTGGATCTGGGGAACAATTCCTGCCTGCCAAGGGTTGTCAGGCCGTGGCCCAGGCAGGGGGGGAGTCCCCATCCCTGGAGGGGTTTCCAAGCCCTGGAGATGGTGCTGAGGGACATGGGGCAGGGGTGGCCTTGGCAGGGCTGGGGGAATGGGAGGACTCAGATCTCAAAGGGCTTTTCCAATCTAAACGATTCAGAGTTGGCTGCTTCTTTTGTCAGCTGCTCTTTCAGGTACAGTCTCTGCTTCCCAGTCAAGTTTTTATGGATGCTGCTGAGTAGTCCTGTGCCTTTTAAGGCTTTAAAGTAATACTACATCGGTAATCAAGCTTAGTGAGCCTTGTGGCCACAGAACTTCAGTTTGTGGTTGGCCTCTTTACCTAGAAACAAAAGGATGTTCGTCTTGAGAATGGAACAAAAGAACCGTAGTGTCTTGGACACATTTTGGCTTTCAAGTAAAGGGGACACTTCCATTCTGGATTGCAGGTCTAATCCAGCTCTGAAGTGAACCATAGTATATGGACCACTTTATCAAAATGCATCTCAAAACTCTTTAGGGGTCTCTTCATCCCACTCTTCCTAGGTTGTTTTTTCAGATCCTCACTCCTCAGTTTGGAAATGCTTTAAGTTTTAGCCCAAATGCTATGGCCTTGTTCCCATTTGCTGTTTCAGCAGCAGCATCCTCTTCCTCAGGAAGGTGAGCTGCTTCCATCTTGACTTGTTTTACTACTCAGCCCTTATTTTGCAAGATGAAACAAGCACAGCTCCTCTAGTCTAATGAAACGCCAAGTTCTTACTTCTTGAATAATCATCAATATCTTTCCCTGTTTGGATTAAGTTTTGCTACATGGATGACCCAATACATACAAAGTTACCAGTAAAATCCCATCCACCTAGGTAGTAAGTAGTGTCCTGCTTCATAAATGGAACCACAGGGCTTATGTGACATGTCCAAAAATATCCTTGAATGCCAGGGACAGGGGGAAGAGCCCACTGCACCAGCTGTTCCAGAGAAGCTGTGTTCTGTGGTGCCTTCAAATATGCTTTTGTGCCAACAACAGTTTTCTGTCTGGGGTTTCCTCTTCCTTCTCTGTGTCAGCAGTCCTCAAAAAGAGGAAAAGCAGGATGTTCCTATGGCATTGACAACATCGTGATCCCTGTGTCCATTGCAGCTGCTGCTCAGGTGGAGAAGCCTCAGTACAAAGAGATTGTAGTTCCAAGGTACCTACAGACCAGGCCTGTTGATCCTCCCCTCCTGTGGGTCATGGGAGGAAATGGCTCTAGGTGGGCAGAAGGAGAGTTGTTCCCTTAGGGAAATCATTCCTAATGGATAAAAAAGGAAGTATTTTCACTTTTAAAAAGTGATTAGTATTATTTGGATGTAAATGTTAGCACCAAATGGCTTTCAAAGTGATCTCCAGCTTGTGTTGCCCCTTGCAGCTGGAGGATAGCAGAGCTTAAGGACCTGGGGCCTTGCAATCAAGTGGACTCTGAGGTGAGAAACCAGTTTTGCCCATTTGTCTGAAAGGTCTGTAGCCATCTGTAGCATGGTAGCAGCTCCACTGGTGTTTAGCAGGTCCTCAGTTCTGCCCAGGGAGCAGTGTCTGTAGGACAACATGCTCAGTTCAGCCCAGGGTGGCTGCAGCTGCAGCCAGTGCAAGGGCAGCAGAGCTGAGGCTGGTGGTGGCGTGTCAGCTGTGGGTCACTGCTGGCTGCAGGCAGAACAAACCCTGTTCTTGTGCATGATTTAATGCCTGGCAGCTGTTTCTATGATGCCTGCATCTGCCTCCTGGCCACTCAGGCTGGTGAGCAAGTTCCCAATTCCATACATAATGGAAAGTATGCAAATGAGTGATACCAAGTGTGTGTGCTGGTTCCCAGACAGTTTGAATGGGTTGGATGTTGCTCACCTGAACTTTCAGAACAGTAGGATTGGCCTGCAGGAAAGACTTTACACTCTGGGTATTCAGGCAAAACTTCTCTTCCTAGTTGGAGGATACTTCTGATGAGGTGTACTCCAGTCATCACTCCAAACATAAAGATCTTCAGCGAGCCCACTGGGATTCCTGGGCAGCAGCTACTTCCCAGAGGCAAGGGAGCAGGAGCCACAGAAGGAGGTGGCTTAATTTGTTCTTAACTTTAAAATGTGCAGAGATCCTGATTCAAGAAGTTCCTTTTAAATGAAGAAATAAGTTTGCTCATATAGTTAATCTGTGACATAATAGATGCAAAATCTTTGCCTCTGACATAATAAATTTGACAGAACTTACTGCTATGGAGATTGTTCAGGCAAAAGGTTAAAAAAGGGAGATAAAGGAAATGAATGGAAAACAGTCCTTCATGTCCAGAGGCAGATGTGTTCTCTTTGCTTGGGTGAAGGGTGAATTCCTCACTGCCTTTCCTTCAGTAGGGAAGTAGCAGCTCTGTCTCTGCCCTCATATTTTGAGTTTTTTTCATGTTTTGAGATCCCTGCCACTATCAGAGCTGAAATTGTCCAGTGTTTTCCCAAGTTGTTGAGCAGGTGAGTGGGGAGAGGGACTGGCAGGTCATATTGTTAGTGATCCTTGCTTCTGGAACAAAGGTAAAATAGTGTAATCACAGCAGGGAGGAATATTGGTGTCCCTCCAGGTGGCTTCAGCTGTGAGAGGTCTGTCCCCAGGAGCCAGTGTGGGTTTCTGTTGTCTTAGTTCTTTTCACAAGGTTTTATTCTCTCTTAATGCTTAATTTTTCTATTCATAGTCAGGATGAGTGAAAAGGACAGTGATTGATCAAGAAGCCATGAGATGCTTTTTGAAGAGATGATAGGAGAGAAAAAGCTAATTAGTTAAAGCACTAATTGGGCAGTATAATCCTGTCTCATTGTACAAAGGGGATAAAGCTCACACTTTTTGCTGCACAGTGATCTTGTTTTTATTTGGCTTTCTTGTGAAACAAAACTAACTGTGCTCCAAATGTGGCTTTGCTTTAGGTCCTCCAACAAAGCAGAGGGTGGATGGGCCAGGCAGCTTCAGCCAGCATCTCCAGCTGCTGGATCTAATTGCTTGGATGATTTGTACGTGCTCTCTCCTCCTGGCTCGCACAGCCCTGAGACTTGCAGCAGTTTGTGGTCCCACTCTGGTGGGACCAGGGTGGTGCTGCCTTGCAGTGAATACACCAGATCTTCCCTGGAAATACAGGTGAGGTGACACTGGGACAAGCATCCATTGGCTTCAACTTGCCTATTCTTTTTCTAAAGCAATTTCACCTCTATATGAAGTAATTTTTTTCATAGATGCATGAGCCTTCACACTGCTCAGACTGTTGTGTGTGTGCTGAGGGTTGGGCTGGCTAACAGATTCAGAGGGGGACAAATTGTTATTTATGTCATTGTTTAAATAATTCTAAACCAATATTGACCCGCAGTTTGACATTACTCCTGGTAGGTGGGACTGAGTCACCTACATAGCACAGGATGCTTTTTGGCAAAAGGATTTAACTTTGTGAAGGATTACATTAAGAAATTACAAGAAGGGCTGTAAAACTGAGCTGCCCTCCCTCGGGGATGATCTTATGATGATTTACAAGCACAGTCTTACACTTCATGCCAAATCCAGCCTTGGTTTGGGCTCAAGTCTGCAGCGTTTGCTTTGGGAATCTTTTCAGATAGTGAGACTGAAGAATAAGGAATGTCAGTGGAGATGGCAGGTCTTCATGCCAACAGAAAGCTGAGCTGGTGATCCTGGAAGTGTTGTGAATAGCTCAGTGTTCATTGCTCTTAAGCTTGGCTTTGCTTTGGCATCCTGAGAAATTGAATCTGCTGCAGGTTGGCTGGATGGGGGGGATGATATTGTAGAATTCTTGGAGTCTTTAGGCTTTTAATTTCAGCAACTCTGCCTTCTCACTCCACAGGATGTGCAGCTTTGGGAGCCTCGCACATTCCGGCTTTCAGACTCTGCGTGCCAGGGTCTTCTCCAGCACTTGGATGAAGATGCCTGTGACCAGGCTGACCTTCCACCCTGGGTCTCTAGCAAGAAGCAGAGCATCAGGCTCACCTCTGCAGAAGGGTCACAATTTTCAGATGCACACCTGAAAACCGGCAGCAAGACCAGCATGGAGGAGTTCATGGTCCAGCAGTGCAGCCCAAGACAGCTGGTCAGCAATGCCCAGCCCAGGCTGTGGTGTGTGTGAAGCCTTGGCTGCCTGTGGTGTCACAATCCTGTCTGCTGCACAGTGCAAAGGAACACCAAGGGTGTGTGGCACTGCTGCCTGTCACCTCACTTCAGCAGCAGAGTAGATTTCCAGATGAGGAGAGGCTTAGGCACCTGATGGACCTGTGGTGCCAGACCTCCAAAGGATTGTGCTTTAAAAAAAAACCACCCAGTTTCTAGTCAGCTCCACCACACCAAGCTGAACTGCTGTGTCACAGGGTGTTCAGGTGCTGCTGCAGAGAAAGGAAAGGAGATCTGAGTAAAACTGATTCCAACAGTAGAAAGAAAACAGCGTTGTTCAGTCTTGAGCTCTACCAAAGTGCTTCTCAGGTGGCTGTTGGGTCCTTAGTGGCTAGAAGCAGTTTTCAGGGTGGTGCTGGCTCCCCCCAGATCAATTTACAAAGGCCACAGAGTCAGAGGTGAACTTTTGGTGAACTTGGTATGAACCAAATACCTGATGAGGGAGAGGGAAGGAGAAAGCTGCATGGTATGTACTCTAAAACTCAGCTTTCAAAAATTCATCTCCTAAGTACATGAAAATCAGGCTGCCCTTGTCCTGCATAATTGAAGTTTTGTATCTGCTTCCTTCAAAGGAACTGCAGGTTTCATAACAGTATCCTTCCTGTAGTACAATTGATACCATTCTCTGACTTATCTTTTCTGAATTGCCTCCTCTCCTTGGAGGGAAGACAGTGGCTCAGGGGTTTTGGCACGGAAAAGCCACCCAGCTGAGGAAAACCTGCATTCTGCAGGAGGGACCTGCAGCTGCTGCCTGTTCTGAGGTGATTGGGGTGGTGAGATGTGCTCAGGGGATGAGCTTCAAACCTGAGCAGTCTGATAAGAAGTCTGTTCCCACCACAGTGTATCAAAACTAATACATATCTTGAATCTGTATTAAGGTGACCAGGAACCATGTTCCAGCTTGACTAAAACTTCTCAGGTAAAATAATTTTATTGAGCAAAAGGTTTTTGGTTTTTTTTTTTAGATCTAGAACAAAAAAATAAAGTTTTTATAACCAGTTCATAGTGGAATATACTCACCTTGCCTTTCAGAATGGCCTCTGAAGTCTAGATGTCTTGGTTGTTTTTATCATTTTCTCTCTGAAAGTGTCATTCCATGCAAGTACTTCTCTCCGGGTTGGGGTGCTCAGGGGCAGGGGGAGCACTTGCAGGAAGGCCAGGGGTGTTTTTATATGGGGATTGTGAGTTTGAGAAAGAGCTTTTTGGCTCTGTGTTTGATAATCTTTAACAAAGTGGCAGTAAAATGCCCAAGCGTTGCCTCATTACAGCCTATAAATTAACTGGCATGATGCAGTGCCACCCTCCTGTGCTGCAGAGCCCACAGTGTGTGCACCAGGGACTTTGCTGCTGCTTGTGCTTTTTCTGGGGTTGAATATAGGAGCAAATAATGGAAACACACTCACATTTCTTTACTAAAATGTCTTGTATTTTGTCATTTGTATATGGATTTTTGTTACCTTTACTTTTTTTGCATGTTTGTATTTTGACTGGTTCACAAATAAAACGTGAGGCTCAAGTCAAGGCTAAGTGTTTTTAAAAGGAAATGTGTGGAAAAGTGTTTCCTAACTCCCCTAGACTGGTGATTACGAGAAGATGAAGCTCCTGCGTGCACTGAGCAGTGAAGATGTGGCGGAGAGGCTTGTTAATTGTCTTTTAAACCGAGTTTTGAAGCCGTAACGAAGGGTGCCC